>NC_081409.1:135284858-135584858 GCF_030272615.1 Cryptomeria japonica
CTACTATCACCCACTTATGACTACGAAGTTTTAAACTATACACCACAAATACATCTTTTTAAACCACCACCAAATTTAAACCCTTTAAGCACATCCCCAATCCCTATGGTGGTCACGACCACCAACTCGACCCCTACCATGGCCCAACCGACTTCTGCAACCACTCTCAATGATATTCTGCAAATCTGTCTAGTTCTCTCCACTTGATTGGGGAGGATCATTATTTTTTGCTTCCAGAAGAAAGCCATTAAGAATGAAAAAATCTTTGAATTATATTTCCTTATGTGGGCCTTGATCATGATCTGTTAAAACTCTTCATTTTAAGTAGTCAACCACCATTGTTGCAATTCGCCTGTGTCTCACCAAGTCTAGCCCCTTGAGATTGAGTAGGAAGGGATAGAAATTTATAGTATCTCCTGACTCATGAGGCACTTCAATATCACTTGGCTCGAGAATTCTAGAGCTAGGCAAGGCATAATTAAAGACCCTATGAAGCCCTCCTAACAGATCAGGCTCGAATAATTCAGACACAAGTGCACTAGTTAGAGCTTTAGAGAAACCTACATCAAAGACTAAAGCCACAAATCTAGATGATATCTGTGTGTTGTTCTATAACACTCCCTCCTTTCCAAATGTCCCTACCCCAAAACCATTTTTACTGTCAATATAACCATAGGGTTTGCAGTGCAAAGAATGCGCTTAATTCTCAGGTCCATGATTTCTTTGAAGCAACACTGTCGAATGGGACTAGACAAGGAAAACAAAGTGTCCACTCCAAAGCATGCAATTTGGTTCGGAATAGTTTGATAATGACCTTGGAGGAGCTCGCCAGCTTTGCTGCAATGCTAATATAGAGATATTAAGCTAAAGTGGGAAAGGAAATGAAGCCACTTTAGTGATTCCCCACATGTCAAAAGCTAAAAAAACAAATAGGAAAAGGAATACTGACCCCATGACATGCAACACTCATAACCTTATCCAAATTGTTAAGGAATTTTTTATGAGATCTTGTGCGAGGACCTTCATTGTGTCCTTTGACTCACCAAGGTCCGATAAGGAAGCCACAAAGTTGGAGTAAATATCTGTATATATTTGATTGCTTCCTTGAAATCATCCCCAAAACCCATTTAATATCCATGTCACATGAAGATGAGTTGGTGATGTGCTTACTATGAAAATGTTGGCATTCTACACTCTAATGAGAATAGTTGATGTTTTCATTGATGGCAACCAACTGGCAACCAACCGACAATAGGTTTCTACACATGCACCGACATCACAAACATCATGCATTGGCACCAATAGACACTTTCACCGGCATCTAGATTACACCAGAAATGAAGTATACCAGCACTCAGGTCGACATGAGACAAGTTTTTCTTATATGAATTATATTGTAATTATAATTAATTATTTGTAAGCCAACTTGGTATATTTTAAAGACTCATATATGTATGAGGTCTTATAGATCATTTCTGAAATGTAATGTATAGGTGATTATTGGTATATGTAAAGACAATGAAAGGTTTTCGTTAAGGTATATGTCTGAGCTTAAACCGATAGTGAACCAAGCATTAGAGATGCTATTTTGAGCAGTACATTGTATTGGATTTAATTATCTATATTGTACTTAGTGAGACTCTTTTGAGGGGTGCACTCTAGGCAGTTGGCCTTCCTTCATGTGTAGGGTCCTATTGTAAGTAGTATTTATTCATATTGGCCAGTGAGTAAATATTGTGGGTCACAAATCCCACCGAAGTTTTTTCCACACCGAGTTTCCTCATTAAAATATCTTGTGTTATGGTGTGAATTTATGTTGTCTCTATTATTTCTCTTTACTGCATTATTTCTTGTTTACTGGTACATTGTTTTGGGTTGCAAAGTTATAAATAAGTTCAAATATAACACTAACTGGTTAGACACTAATTCACCCCCCCCCCCTCTCAATTTCTTTGGGACTGTCATTGAATCTAACAATTGGTATCAGAGCTTGGTCCTCTATTTGCAAAAGCCTAACAACTTGAGGAAGATTCTGAAACTGATACAGATGGAGAATTTAAGAAAATAGTTGGAAGGAGCTCTTGAAGATTTTGATGCAGAAAAATTGAAGAATATCAAACTTGAAGATGATCTGAGGACTGCTAAGGAATTCATTAAAGGACTTCAAGAGAACCTAGTTATAGCACAAAATAAGAGAAAAGAACTTCTTGAGCAAATGCAAAAACATGACGATGAAAAGGAAACTCTTAGTGATATTACAGACAAGTTGAGGCAAGAGAACACTAACATGAGGAATGAAATGCAAGACTTAACCATGAGGCTATGTAAGGATCTTGAAGATAGAAAGAAGAATGAAGAAGATTTGACTAGAAGACTTAATGTTGGAGGTAATGAAAATATGAGACTTTGTCATGAAATTGATATGCTAAAGACAAATCTAATTCACATGCAACATGATAAAGAGGAGCTTGTGAGACAAGTTGGAATTCTTGAAAATGAGTTGATCACTGCAAATGAACACAAAGACAAATTCAAGAAAATTTCAGAAAGACTTGATGACATACTGAAAAGACAAAAACCTGATGGAGATACAATTGGACTTGGATTTGAACATGGAGAAAGTTCCGAGACTGCAAACAATCAAGATCACAGTAAACCGATAAGACAACCTAATGCTTATAAATTCAATGGGAAATGTTTTAATTGCAACAAGTTTGGTCATAGAGCAAATCAGTGCAGATTTAGAAATAATCAGAATACAAACGTACCCACCGGTCAATGTTCCAAATGCAACAAAGTTGGTCACAATTCAGAAAATTGCAAAATGAATGTGAAATGCTACGTTTGTGGTAGATTTGGACATTTATCTAATCAATGCAGATCACAAACCGGTCAAGGATATGGAAAAGCTATTCAGAGGAATAATGTAACTTTTTATGCATGTAACAAGATTGGGCATATTGCAAAATTTTGTAGAAGCAAGACTATACTGGCAAACAATAAAGGATCTAGTGTGAAGGGAAAAGAAAAGGTAAATGAAATAAAGAATTTTTTTTCAAAACAACGGATTAAGAAGGGAGATCAGAGAGTTGATGAATTTTTCTCTGCACTGGTTGAACAAAGTAACCCTCCACTGGTAGGAGATTATTCATATAACTAAGGAATAATACTTAGGGGGTATTGCAGCAAATTGAAAATCATGCATTCTACCCTCGGTTGATGGGAAGAAGATACATTTCTTCTTTACCGACATATATGTTAAGTTTTCACTTAACTGATGAGCATTTAATGCGGTTTTTGAAGAACTTTTTGGTTATATAACACCAGAAAACCCTCATTTCGACTCACCAATCATACAAGCATTCAAAGAGTGCAAAATTGAGAAAGGGCAATCTAAAGGCGAAGCAGCAAAGTGATTTTCAAGCACTCAAGGATTTCAAGCTAAGAGGTATTTATCTTTCGAAATGGCATCTTCATCTTCTACACTTGAGTTTATTGCAAACCCTACTGTGGTAGAAAATGTTAAGCGCCCTAGGCCCGTGTTTAAAATCATCCCTGAAATTTCCAAACAAGATGATTCTATTGGAGCTTTTTTGAAAATTCCAAAGGGTATCACTTTTGCCGAAGACCCTAGAATCTACATTCACTACAACATAAAAAATATAGAAACCAATGATTTCGAGAACATGTACAATGGTGTCATTACTGATGAACAAGGTTTAATTAAACTAGAGCATAAGATATTTGAAGACTTAGGATTCATTGAGATACTGAACATACCTGAATTTCCTAAGGAGGTAGTCCATCTAGTTCTGAGCAGAGTTCATGGAGAGTTCATGTGGCTTGACTCTATTTTTAAAATCTCTAAGGAAGCAATCAAGGCAGTTACTGGTTTACCCTCAACCGGTAGTAGGCTTGACAAAACTAAGAAGATACCTAACAAGGGTGTTATCGAGTTAACCGGAGCTACATCTGACAACAGATCTCTTAGGGTTAATTACATTACTGATCCTTGTTGGCAATATTGCATTATAACAGACAATGAAAGATTGTGGGCATTTCATAAGGATATTGAGAAGGTTGTTGATGATTATGGATATAACTGATTAAAGATGTTTTACTGTCTTGATATTATTATTTTGTCATTGATGTCAAGAAATTGATTTTCTAATTTAGTATGATGTTGCCATATCTTGAGAAGTATCATATGAAGATTATAAAGATGTCGGTAAAAGACACAGGAAAGAATATGATGAATAAGGGGATGAATAAGGTATTCAATGGGCAACTACTACTGAGTCAAGCAATGATGAGATCATGATGTTTTAGATTGTTTTAACATCATACATATGTTGTAAATTGTAAAGGTTAATACTATACAATGTTATCAACCAAAGAACCTAGTCGGTAAACCCTAAGGTACCTAGTCGGTAAACCCTAAGGTTATCGCTATCGATTAATGAAGGCGGAATGTCTACCGAGTGAAGTTTAGTATTCACCGAGTTGTTACCGAGTTGTAACTGAGCTATAACAAAATGCATTAAATGTTTACATGCTGTATTTAATGAAGGAAGCTGATGAGCTGGAGTGGATTAAATGATTGGTAAGCCATGGAAGAAGTTTGTTAATAAATATAAGGCACTAAAAAGTCGACATGAAGATCTATAGCTCAGATTGAACCGCAATACCCTGACACAAGTTCCAAGACTAGT
The DNA here is from genome assembly GCF_030272615.1 of Cryptomeria japonica. Taxonomy (NCBI): domain Eukaryota; kingdom Viridiplantae; phylum Streptophyta; class Pinopsida; order Cupressales; family Cupressaceae; genus Cryptomeria; species Cryptomeria japonica. The sequence continues at coordinate 135,289,571 of NC_081409.1, forward strand.
ATACAAGTTCCAAGGCAGGGTAAAACATTTTCAAATCGAAAGATGCATTGAACCTGGACAAGATTGAAGATCTAATGGCTATGATTGATCATGGGAAATGTGGTCAAGGAGATTAAGCAGTTATCTAATTGTTTATAAATAGAAAACTATTGATAAACAATGTATGCGGGCAAGTGTATGCACAAGGATGCTACATAGTGATTACCGAGCACAGAAGCTTGAAGACCTATTTGAATAATAGAGTATAGAAGCCCAACAGATAGACAAGATTAGTTCTATGTCTAGATTGTATTGAACAAATAAGAATCTGCTTTAGCATTTTAGATGTGAAGTTGCAGATAGATTTTTGTTACTGTTATTTTGTGAAAGTGACAGAAAATCTCTTAACTGAGTGGACTTAACAGTCTTATATGTAAACCCTCTAGCAAGGTGACATTCTAATTGAGTGTTTGAAATCCTTTAACAAGGTCACTTCTAACAAAGTGAAGATCCTAACAGATCTGAGGGAAATCCCTTAATTAGGTCACATCTAGCAATGTGTTTGTAATCTTTAACAGGAATTGCTTTTAACTGAGCATACTCTAGAAGAGTATATTTCTTAGTGGGTCCAAAATCCCACAGTGGTTTTTCCCTATTTGGGTTTCCACGTTAAATCTGGTGTTTTGAGGTTTATATTGTTTATATGCTTTTGAGTTTGCATGTTTAACAGTTTTGGTTATATTGCTGATATATATGCTACCAAGGTTGAATCTGATGTTTTTATAGATGATTAAGTTTGTATGATTCACCCCCCCCTCTCATCTTGTTGGCTATTGGATCTATACTTATATTAAGTATCAGAACTATCAATCCTAATGTGAGATATGTGAGTATGGTAATTGGATATAGAGTAACTCATGCAAACAGATTGAATTCAGTTTCTAGCTTATGTATTCATAGTGCATATGAGATGGTAAAGAAAAATGCTAAGATTGATGTTTGTGAATGTCTTATAGATGAATTAATAGACAAACTGAAAAAGATTAAGGGTGACAAGAAAGGGGCATTTCATTTGGCAACCTTCTTGTGTGTATGATTCTTTACTTCATCAAAGAGATACCCAGAATTGGTCATAAGGACTTTGGATATGACATCCCGGTAGGTAAACAAAGCAAGGAAGCTATCACCGATATGGACTCTAACATGAGAGATAGAGAAAGGTTACTCTAGAGCATAGTAGACAAGTATGAAAAGCAAATCTTCTTTGTAATTAAACATGATGAGACATGGATGGAAGCAGTTAGCCCTAGAACTATTTGGGTTACTGAAATGGGTTATGAAGTTGATTTACCCATTCTTCAAACATATGCTAAAACATTACTTGAGGCACCTAGAGAACCAACTGAAGAAACTTTTGGAAATGCTGAGACCATTGAGAGTGTTGTTTCAATTCAAAAACAAAGAAAAAGAAGTGAGAAGTTCATCAGAGATGCATCCAAGTGTTGGTATTTTGATGATGTTTTGATTGTCATTGATGGACACACACTTTCTTGATATATGAGTTATGCTCAACTGATAATTGTTCCAACCAGTATTATGTATTATAGTATTTAGACTATTGGTGTTTTGCAGAAGATGTTTACCGGTCACAAAATGATTGAAGACCTCAAGCGGTATGGAGAACCCAAGCAGCATGAAGACGTCAAGCGGTATGAAGGAACAAAGCAGTAGTTAACATTTTCCAGTCTTCATTTTTGACAACCGGTAATCGGTATATTGTATGAACCGATACTACTCTGTGATGAGTTACCAAATGGTATTTCTATGATGAGTTATCATCCACCGACACTTTGGTGGTGATTTTGTGTCATGTTACCAAATGTGTCTAGATGCACTGAACCTAGGAACTTGTAGTTTAATCCTATTGGACTGACATGAAAACAGTTTCCTTTATAAGGACATCATGTCTAGGGTTTACATATGTGAGAGATGTATGATGTATGAGAAGGTTATGTGCGATATTTGCAGAGAAGATTAGGTCTCTGTGAAGAGTTAGAGTGTGGAGATATTGAAGACTAAAGTAATGCTTAAATGTATTAACAATGAGCTATCAAGGATCTAACCAAGCATACTGTGATAGTATCTAGATCACTCACTTGTTGATTACTCACATCCTCGACAAGTCTGAAACCCTTAACCGGGTAGGCCTAGAAAAGCCTTTGTAAATCCTCTAACAAGGTGTTTCACAACTGTGGATCTAAAATTCTCTCACAAGGTAGGCTTTAACAGGACTTATCTCCTAATAGAGATCTAGATTCCTAATAGGATCTGTTATGGTGAAGAACATTGCATGACCTTAATCGGTCTGGTTTCTATTTTGCAGATAGTTACTTGTGAGTTTCTGCTCACCGTGGTTTTTCCCATTTGGGTTTCCACATCAAATATCTTGTGTTATGGTGATTTTTCTCTTGTGGGTGAATGCTTTATTTGCTATTTGGTTTGCATTTATCTTAACCTATTTATTAGTGAATCTATTTTACCGGTTATCTACTAAACTGTTTAAGAGTTTAATTATAGTATTTTTTGGTATACTAATTCAACCCCCCGCTCTTAGTATTCATCAATTGGTATCAGAGCCAACCTTTCTATAATTCTAACCACTTGGAAGGAGATATGGCGGAATACATTGTGAGGGAACTTACTCATCATCTCACTCAGACTGAGAGAGCCTATGATGAACTAAAAGTCAAGTATAAAGCCTCATTGGCCAAGAGAAGAGAGCATGCTGAGAAACTGATGGAACTTACTGAAAATAGCTCTTCTAATGAAGTTGACATGGATTCCCTAGTTGAAGAAGTTGAAAAACTGAATGAATCTAAAGCCAACTTGAGAAAGGAGTTGGAAGGACTGACTATCAGAATGTGTCAAGAGCTTGAGAACCGAAGGAAAGTTGAAGATCTGGTAAAAGACAAAGATCATGAGATCTCCAAGCTAAAGCAAGAAATTAGTTACTTTACCACTCATCTCCAAGAGAGTAAAGTGGAAAAACAAGAAATGCAAGGTGAACTAAACATGGCTATTTCTGAGAATGCAACCTTGAGGAATCCAATGCTTCTATTTCCAAGGAACTTACTGAGTCAAAGGAGATACTTGCCAAATTCAATCAGAGTACTGCTAAGATAGAGCAAAAGCTTGAATCGGAAAAACCGGTAAAGAATACCACTGGACTTGGTTTCTCTAGGTATGAGGAAGGTGAGACCTCTGGAACAAAAGCTGAAGCATCAAAGAAGCAACCAACATCCAAGGATAAAGGTAAGAAAAAGTTTAAACCTATTTGCTTCAATTGTCTCAAGGAAGGACATACTACTAATGTGTGTAGAAGAAAGGCTTACACTAATTTTCCTTATTATCTAAACAATAAGCCTAGATCCAATAGATTCAATGGAAACTGCTATGCATGCAACAAGTTTGGGCATAGAGAATTTGAATGCAAGTCTATTTTGCACAACACTGGGAGATACCCTCCAAGGAATCAAGGAGTTATCCCAGAACCCTTTGTGAGTCGGGATCCCAACCAATATAATACCTATGACCATTGGTTAGGTGGCTATCAAGTGGCAACTGGTTGGAGAGCAACCTATTTGATCTGTCATGGTAGCAGTCACACTACTACAACATGCAGAAGGAAGAATGGTAGTATGAATAATGGACCATGGAGAACACCTGGAATGGTATGCTATCATTGCAACATACCGGGACACACTGCCAAAACCTGCAGAATGAGAAAGAACCTATCGGATGATATACCAATCACTCCAGAAGGGAAGATGATAACTTCATTGATGAAAAGTAAATACCAAACTGGTATTAAGAGGGGGGGTGAATTAGTATAGGCACAAAATTTTTTCCTGAACTGATTTGATTGCAGACTGTAAACTACTGGCAATCCAGAGCACTAGTCCAACTCAGACTACTACCGGTTAAATACAGTGCAACTATGAAAGACATGAACCAGTCAATCTTCTTAGTTATTACATACAACCTACTCCCCCATTTCCACTTTATCCTTATGCATAAACAAATAATCTATCATCAGAGATATAATGACTTGCTAGATCAACTTGATTCATAGTTTGACAGAAAACAACAAAGAATCACATGAAAAAGACATCACATATGACACACATATTTTTGATGTGGAAACCCAACTTGGAAAGATCACGGTGGGGATTAACACCCACAAGCTGTTTTGAACTCTTTAGAAGTCCGCTCTATTAGAAGCCTAGTCTGATAAAAGACTGTTACAACAGGTTCTATTAGGAACCGATCCTGTTAGGGATCACCTAGTTAAGGGATGGCTAAAATACTCGGTTAAGGGTTAAACCCTCTTAAAGGTTACCTTGTCAGAGGATTTCATGAACTCAATGGCTTTGAGTCACCTGGTTAAAGGATTTACAGTAAGTTGATTAAAGCTACCCTATTAAGGGATTTTCCAACTATTGAAGTGGTTAGAGATCAACAGGTATTACAATGATCTGGTAGTAGCACTCAATGCTAATGCAGATCTGCTTTGATTTCTTCCTTCTACACACACACTATGCAGGTATCACTCCTCCTATCTAGTCTGCCAAGAATCACATATCTCTGCTCTTAGATACACACACAACATTTTCCTACAACCTCAACATGAAACACAACATCGACCTTATAGGAAACAGATAGGTCGGAAGCAAAAACCCTAAACGCTAATCATTTAGGTTGAGCATTTTAGGCAGTTCAATCCTGACCATTGAACACTTTGCATTTGAATACAATGGTCTTGAATAGATCTCAAGACAATATCCATCGTTCATTCTTCACCGCTTCATGGAGGCAATAACCCATCATGCATTCTCCACCGTTTGCAGAGACTTCGCACATTCCTGAGGTAGATAGGATCAATCTCCTTTATGCAAGATCCTTCACGCGCATGAGGCTGAAGTGGTAACATGATCTGGTCTCCATTAGATCTCCAATACAGTGCAAACTCATCACACAAGTCCATCAATTGAATAACAAAGACTCGAAACACTTCAACCAGACACCTTGAAGCTGAGACTACCAACTGGTAGTCATACCATATTGGGCCTTGATAAAAAAAATTTGTATGCTGGTTCACATTTCATCATACCGGTTCACTTGAACAAGCATACCACTTCACGTTTTGCACACATACCGGTTCACAACATATACCGGTTCACTTTGCCAGTTGACAACATAATATCATCATGTCAACATACTCTGCACAAATGCCAACAATCTCCCCCTTTGGCATTGATGCCAATATACAAAGATATCTCTCTTTCTGCATCACATCTTCTCCTTAATACTATAGATATCTTATCTGCTTTACATCTTTTCCCCCTTTGACAACAATGCCAAAGTGGAGGCACAGGTTTCCCTGTTCCACTATGCTGCTCCCTCTGAGGAGTAGCATCCTTCAACACATCAATCCTGAAAGGATATAGAAAAGTAAGATCTGACTGATGTGGAGACCAAAACTTTTTAGTTTACCTCTTGAAGGGGCAACACCCCTAATTCACCTCTCAAATAGGTAAATGTAGCCTTCGGTAGAGGCTTGGTAAATATGTCTACTAACTACTCCTTACTGGAAACATGTTTCAATACCACCTCTTTGTTCTAAACCTTTTCCCTTAAGAAATGATACTTGAGCTCAAAAATGCTTGGTTCTAGCATGTAAAATCGGATTCTTGGAAATGTTAATTGCACTTGTATTATCACAGAATATACTTATCGGTTCAGATACATGAACTTTGAAGCCATTCGACACATGCTTCATCCAAATAGTCTAGGTGCAGTTCATAAAAGCTGCTACATACTCCGCTTCTGCTATAGATTGAGAGATACAACTCTGCTTCTTACTCATCCATGAGACCAGTCTACCGCTAAGAAAGAATGCACCACCAGTTGTGCTCTTCCAGTCATCTACATTACCAGCCCAATCAGCATCTATGAACACTTTCAGATTGAAATCATCACTGTATGGATACCATAATCCATAGTCAATAGTTCCCTTTAGATATCTAAGAATCCACTTGATTGCTATGAAATGGGATTCTCTTGGGCTTTTTTGAAACCAAGTGGTAATACCCACTGCATGTACAATGTCCGGTCTGCTATGCACTACATAATGCAACTTACTAATCATTGATTGGTATTCCTTCTCATTTACCAATGCTGAGTCATCCTATTTTGATAGTTTACAACCAATTATCATTGGTGTACCAACCGGTTTGCTGTCTTCCATGCCAAAGGTCTTCAATACCTCTTTGGCATACTTGGACTAAGTAATAAAGATTCCATTTTTCATTTGCTGGATCTGCAGTACAATGAAGAACTTAATCTCCCTTATCAGTGACATTTCAAACTCCTTTTTCATCTCACCAGCAAATTCATGACTCATCTTGTCATCACCACCAAAGATTATGTCATCAACAAATTCTTCACAGATCAGAATCTGATCTCCTTCTGATTTCAAGTAGATATTGCTATCTTCACTTGTTCTTTCAAATCCAATCTTCACAAGATGGGAGTGCAAGCATTCATACCATGTTCTAGGTGCCTGCTTTAGTCCATATAAGGCTTTTTGTAGCCTACACACCATGTCACTGTCTTCAGATAGGGAAAACCCATCTGGTTGCTCTATGCACACCTCTTCTTCAAGTATTCCATTTAGAAATGCAGATTTTACATCCATTTGGTATACCTTAAATCCTTTAAAAGCTACATATGCAAGAAGCATACGAACTCCTTCCAATATTGCTACTGGAGCAAAGGTTTCTCCATAGTCTTCTCCTTCTTGGGCATATCCTTTACATACTAGTCTGGCTTTGTTCCTTACCATTGTACCATCCTCATTCAACTTATTTCTGAAGACCCATTTGGTTCCAATGACATTTTTATGCTCCAGTCTGGGTACTAAGGACCATGAACCATTCTTCTCTATCTGGTCAAGTTCTTCCTCCATTGCCTTGATCTAGTCTTCATCTTTATGTGCCTCTTTGAATGATTTAGGCTCAAATTCTGAGATCATACATGAGCTTTCCCTGACCTTTCTTCTTGTAACAATTCTTGCATCTTTGTCTCCTATGATCTGCTTTGTATCATGATTGAGTTTGACATACCTAGGTATGTTCTTAATAGCTTCCTCTTTCTTTTCTTCACCATCCTCATCTTCATCAACATCTACTGGTGTAGGAGCACAATTGCTGGTACTGGGCTGATTTGCAACCGGTTCCCAGAAGGTTACTATCGGTTCATCTCCTACATGTTCTTTGTTGGTTTCCTCTGATCTCTCAGAGTTTTCATCAACTCTAACATTGATGCTTTCAACAATTCTCTGAGTCCTATTGTTGAAACATTCGAGAGCTTCACTCTTAGTGGAATACCCTAGGAATATCCCCTCATCAAATTTAGCATCAAACTTGCTTTGATGTTCACTCCTTTTGATATAACATTTACTACCAAACACTCTAAAGTAACTTACCACTGGTGTCTTACCGGTCTAGTACTCATAAGGAGTCTTATCCTTTCCTTTCTTGATGAGTACCCGGTTCATTGTGTAGACTGTAGTGCTCACCACTTCTCTCCAAAAGGTGTGAGCAACCTTTCCTTGGATCAACATAGTTCTAGCCACTTCAACCACAGTCTGGTTGTTCCTCTCTGCTAACCCATTCTGCTGTGGAGTCTGGGGGACAGACAGTTGCCTCTTGATGCCATTCTCTTCACAATATTTGTTGAATTCACCGGAAGTGAATTCCCCTCCTTGATCAGTTCTAAGGCATTTGATTCTTCCGCTGCTTTCTTTTTCTACCAGTGCTCTGAAAGCTTTGAACTTTTTAAAGGCTTCAAACTTGTCCTTCAAGAATGTGACCCACATCATTCTTGAGCAATCATCTGTAAGAATCATAAAATACCTATCTCCCTACAGACTCCTAGTTTTCATAGGACCACACAAATCAGTATGCACAAGATCAAGTAAATTGTCTACTATGAAAGATTTACCTTTTAAAGTTGAGGAAGTCATTTTCCCTAGCTGACATTCTCTGGACAAAGGATTTTCTAGTTTTCTCAACACTGGCAATCCTCTAACTGCCTTGATCTTACTGGTCTTAACAATGTTATCAAAGTTTACGTGGTAGATTCTCCTATGCCAAATCTAGCTATCATCAAATTTAGCCATAAGACATGTACTTATATTTGCATTCAACTAAAATAAGTTACCTCTAGTCTGCATATCGGTGGCCATTGGTTCACCATTCTTTCCTTTGATTTTGCAGACTCCATTTTTGAATTCCAGTGTGAGTCCACTATCATTTAGCTAGGCAACACTCAATAGATTGTGTTTGAGACCTTCCACCCAATACACATTGTCAGCACTGCTCTTTCCATTTAGAGAGATGGACCCTCTACCTTTGACCATACATGGTGCATCATTACCAAAATGAACTACCCCACCATCATACTCTTCCAGAGATATAAACTTGCTCCGGTCACCAGTCATATGGTGAGAGAAACCACTGTCAATAATCCACTCATTGGAATTATCAAAGTGGGAGATAAGAGCCTTCTTGTCTGACACATCTTCCTTTACTGCAACAAACACAATATCTTCATTTTCTTCATCTTCTAATTCCTCATCTGTGACACCTTCATCAACTGCTACAAAATAGTTTCTCTGGTTTCCTCCTTTGAATTTCTTGTACCTTTCCGATTTGTCCTTGTTATCACCATTAGGACAATTTATAGTGATGTGTCATATCCAGTTGCAAGAGAAGCATTTCAAAGGAATCTTACCTCTGTATTTGTTGGTTCCCTTAAGAAGTCTTTTAGGAAGAAGAGCTTCAAATTCCATCAGGACCTCCTCATCATCCATTTCTCTACTCTGTCTTCATTCACTATTGGTGCTTGCTTCTTTACCTTTTTTGGATGGTGCAGTAGATGCCCTAAAAGCTGATTCAGTCTTTTGAATACAAACATCAAAACTATTTAGCTCGCAGGCTTTCAGCTTGGCAATGATGGAGTCTAGGGATACCTTACTCTTGTCTATTGACCTCAACTCCTGAATATTAGCAACCCTTATAGCATAGACTGGTAATAAGGACCTTAGGACTTTACTAATAATAGTAGAATCTTCCATTTTCCCTCCTACACTCTTGATGTCTCCAACAATAGTCTTGACTCTTATTCCATATTGTTGAATGGTCTCACCTTCAACCATCTGCATGTCTTCAAACTTCCCTCTAAGGCTTTCTTCCTTAGCTTGTTTTACATGCTCATCACCGCTATAGATATTTTCAAGAGTATCCCATACTTCTTTGGGATTATCTTTATCCTAGACATCGATAAACTCAATGTCAGATAGGTTACTGATTAGAGCTTCCATGACTTTCCCATTCTCCTAAATCTCTCTCTTTTGGTCATCAGTGAGAGTACCGGTAGGAATGACACAAGAATTCTCAACATAGCTCCAATGTTGAGCACCCATGCTTCTAGTGTATATCTTAATTCTGTCCTTCCATATTTTGAAATTATCTCCGTTGAACTTTGGACCTTCCCTCTTCATCATTACAATAGGATCTTTCCCTCAAGTGGTTAAGCTTTCAACACAAAGGACCTGGAGGATGCTCTGATACCAATTGTCAACTTCAATGATGAAAATTAAATACCAAACCGGTACTGAGAGGGGAGGCTGAATCAGTACAGGAACAAAAAAATTTCTTGAACCGCTTTGATTGCAGACTATAAACTACTGGCAATCCAGATCACCGGTCCAACTCAGACTACTATCGGTTAAACATAGTGCAACTCTGAAAGACATGAACCGGCCAATCTTCTTAGCTATGACATACAACCTACTACCCCATTTCCACTTTATCCTTATGCATAAACAAATAATCTATCATCAGAGATATAATGACTTGCTAGATCAACATGATTCATAGTTTGAAAGAAAACTGTTACTACTTATCAGATTGCCATTAGTTTTATGTCAAAGTTATACTATGTACTCTAGTCGGTTAACACTACCGAATCATGCAGTCAGTATAATAGAGAAGTCAGTATGCATAGTCTAGTCGGTTATAGAAGAAAGTAGTCACAGAACGCAGTATACACTGAGCTGTCTACCGAGTATCCTTTTATGCCTATCGAGCAGCAAAGATGACACACCGAGTTGATATACACCGAGTGAAACATGTTACCAAATACATTGAACCTGGACATGCATATGAAAATGTGTTACAAGATCGAGGCACATCTAACCGTTATCACATTGGAAATTGCACTAGAAGATTGAGTATAATTACGAGGTCATCTAACGAATGAAATATTTTGCATGATCATTCATTCAATAAATCATGTTTGTAAGATCGAAGCAATGAATTGGATCACCATTTTAAGAGATGTATTTATACAACATGAGTTAAGTGTATGTATGCATGAAAGAAGACTATTACAGAGACACAGAGGTCACCGAGAAGGTTTTCAGAGAATAGTCGAAGAACAGAGTAAACAGAAGGGTTTACCGAGTTACTATATGGGTTATCGAGGTATGATATAAGTAAGGTAATCTATTTTGAGCACATAGAATCTTCTATAACATTTCAGATGTAAAGTTGCAGATATTTGTAGTGATTTTATTGTAATATTGAAGTTGAAAGAGAAACCTTTAATAGGGTAAAAGACTCTAATCAAGTCTATAAATTGTAAAGCCTCTAACCAGGTGCAACATTTAGATTAAGTGTTGTAAAATCCTTTAGCAAGGTAGATCTAACAGATCTTGTTACTCCTAATAGGGTAAGCTATCAGAAATAGCTAAACATGTAGCTTTAACTGAGCACTCTTTATTATTGCAGTAGTGAAGTTGTGGGTTCCATCCCCACCCCAGTTTTTCTCTCTAACCAAGAGTTTCTGCGTAACCAAAATATATGTGTTATGAAGTGAATCATGTATGATTGTTATCTATTTGTTTTAGCTTTATATTATGTTATTGCACTATTCGGTTTATGCATAACAGTAAATATATTATTCAAGAAAAGTTTTGGAGTACTGATTCACCCCTCCCCTCTTAGTACATTAGCTTTCCATATTGGGCCTAACAATTGGTATCAGAGCAATAATCTTTGAAAAGACTTTAACTACCTAAAGAGAAAGATCTTATCAATGGAAGGCTACAAACAATCTCGGAGGATTGTGTATCTGGAAGAAGAGATGGATCATGCTAATCAAGTGATTACAGACATGCAAAGGAAAATGCAAAAATCTCTGAAAGTAAGAAGAAGATTATCTGATGACTTGCAGGATTCTCAAGAGTTAGTGGAACAAATTAAGACATCATCTGAGAATAGTATATCTGAAGAGACTGAAGAAATGATTGGACTATTGAAAGAAAAGAACAAAGCACTGGCTGATCAACTAAAAGCAATGAAAAGAGAACATGAACATTTCAACACACAGATGACTGAAAATCTAGATGCATTGAGGACAGCTGAGGATAAAGCAAGAGATCTACAAAGAGAGAAACAACAACTTGAAGTTTTAGTATCAGATAAGAATGATGAAATCACAAGGTTAACTGGAATTCAACAAAACCTATCAAATCAACTAGGTTATGCACATCATGAAGCAATTTTGAAGAATGATGAGAATCAAGCATTGAGACTTGAAGTATCAAGGTTGACCGATGAACTTGAAATAAAGAAGAAATCCAAAGAAACACTGAAGAAGAGTTATGAAGCATCAAAGATGTTGGATGAGCAACTGAATACAAGAAGACCCAACAAAGATGTAGGACTCGGTTACAAAGGAAAAGAATCTACCGAGAAAGGAATTCATACTATCGAGAGAGGAGAATCATCAAAGTAAGTTGGAAACAGGAATAACATCAAAAGAAAGAAGCCTATTTGCAACTACTATGGAAATCAAGGTCACACTGCCAACATATGTCAGATCAGAAAAGGTAAGCAACCGAATGTCACTAAGTCCAATGGTTATTGTTACAATTACAATAAGTATGGTCACACATCTAAACAATGTAGGACAAAGTCTGTTAACAATTATCAGAAGGCAAAATTCAAAGGGTTTTGTAAAAACTGCAATAGATATGGGCATAGTACCGAGAAGTGCTGGATTAAGAAAAAGAACTATATGTGGTATGCACACCAAGCAAACACTAGAGGTTACCGAACTCACACAGATCCTTACCAACAATATGCAGCAGTACCATGGGAGTACAATACAAGGATATGGTGTGAATGTTGTGGAAGATATGGACATATAAGTGCCAACTGTTTTATAAGGTTTGGAATGAACAACCGAAGATCATGGAGAAATCCTAGTATGACATGTTTTCATTGTCACAAAGTTGGACACATGGCTGGAGATTGCAGAGATCAACCTAGAAAAGACACTGAGGAAATAAAAGAAAAATTGAAGATGATTTGGATAAAGAAGGAAGTTGTTTCAAATGAAGAAAGAACCCTACCTACCAAGTTAGGTGCACCGATTCCAAATTAATAAATAAAGGTATGAAGGGACTGCATTCTCTAAAGGTTAAAATCATAACAGTTCCTATTCTATTATGTACTAAATTCAAAATCTGCATAGTTAAGATGTATTATTAAGTTTGAAATTCTATCAAAGTCTTTTGGAGCACTTTATAGGAAACCTATCTAGTCGGTGAATACAGGAAGCTTGTCAAGTCGGTAAATGAAGGAAATTTGGTTACTTGGTTAAAATGAAAAAAAGAGTAAATCGGTTAAAGAGGAACCAAGTGCATTTAAAGTTTTTGACCTAACTCGCACGGAGCTCGATAAGGTATTTTGTGTACTTAAAAGCATTTTCGCGGTCATTTACACTTACCAAATTTTCAAGAGAGCAGAGCAAAGCGAATCAAGGTGATCAAAACCTCATTCAAAGCAAATCCAAGGTATTTACATCAAATCTCATCGCACTGTTAAGCTAGTTTACCGATCTTATCAAATTGCTATTATCAACTGAGTGTGAAGTGTCTGCCATTTGTAAATCGTCAAACCCTAAGGATAGATTGCTAGTTTTTATTTGAAATCTTCAATGGCACCTAAGATCCAAGATCCCATAGTTGTCAAGAATGTAGAGAAGCCCTCACTGAAATACTCTTTGACTCCTAAAGTTGCATCTGAACCAGATGACAAAACTGCCTTTTCACTCATCCCAAATTGAGTCTTGTTAGTCAAAGATGTGAGATTCTTCACCAAATGCCGTGTTGAAGAACTCGGTCATGTTGAAATTAAAGACACATATGATGAGCTATGTACCGATGGTAAAATGGATAGCAAGTATGAGCATATCAAAATCAAGGGATTAGCTGAAGCCCTAACCTATCCTCGTGTGTTCAAACCCCAGTGAGTCAAGTTTGTTTTGAGTAGAGTTCATGATGATTTCATGTGGCTAGAAGAGAAACCATTTCAAATCACCAAGGAAATCATTCATGTGATCACCGGTTATCCTATCTATGATCATGCCCGAGCACAGAAGATGATATCACAGAAAGAATTAATCAGTTTAACTGGAGTAGAATCTGATTACAGAGGACTAAAACTGAACAATGTCATTGATGTTGAACTTAAGTTTGCTATTAGAGTAATTGGTTACTGTTTCTTCAAATCAGCAAGGGAAAATAGTGTACCTTGTGCAGCAGATGACTTAGCTTATAAAATTGTGAAAAAGGGAATGAAAGTTGACTTATGTGAAGTGTTATTGAAGAACTTGTTTGAGAATCCGAACACAATAAGGAAGCCAAAGAAGAACAACTCAGCAAATACACTAAAGTTTGGTTCACTTCTTGTATGCATGTTTTTCTACTTTGAAAAATTCTTTCAATCAGTCGGTAAAGTAGTTTGGGAGCTACACCGACCAATCACCCATCAGATTAATGACTTCATCAAGAAGTTGGGATATAATTTCAATGATATCATGGATGACTACTTCAACAAATTTCAAGAGAAGATGCACAACAGGTACCGGATTCCACCCCAGCTAGTAGAGAAATATAAGAATGATATATGCTTTGAGATAGACACCAATTATTGTTATGTGAATGTTGTGGAACCAAGGACTCAATCTTTGCCACCAATGGGTTACGAGATTGACTATGACATCAAACAAATAGAAAATTGATGCATATCTTACATTACCAAGGCATGCTACCGAGTTGAGGTATGGTACTTATGAAGAAGTAAAGGAAAAGGTAAAAATGAGCATTGTAGTACCCAAAGCTACAAGAAAGGCTACAAAGATGATTAAGGCATTATCTGAGAAATTCGGAGAAGACTCTTCCTCCACACCCGTCAAAGGCACTCTTGCCATCATCGAAGAGGAATCTGAAGGTCAAGAGGCAGCAATAACATTGAGCACCGAACTACCTAAGGGTAAAGTGTTGAAGAGAAAGAAACTGGACACTTCAAAGGCCCTACCGACTCCACCTCCAACAAAGAGACCTAACACAAGAGCATCTGGAGCATCACCGAGTAAGAAACAAAAGAGTGTTATTGTTCTCAAGGTAACCAAGACCTACAAGAAATCTACTCAGAGACTCATTTTGGCAAAAGAGTGTAGTGATACAGAATCAAAGGATGCCAACAAATTCCAGATTGTTAAAAGCAAGAAGGTAAATATACATAGTTTTGAAAACTTCTGTACTAATTTGAAAGAATATGGAGGATTTGGTTCATTTAGATATGTCAAGTATGAGACTAGAAATAATGATGAGAAGAGACAAATTGAAGAAGTTGTCATCTGCACACTTCTAAAGTTCCGGTTAGCTTCATTGGAACTAGTTAAGTCACTTCCAAATGAACTTTACTTGCATATTGATAATAGGTGGAAATATGCAATGGACTCAGAGAAACAAATTAGAGAAAGAATTCTAGTCCATCTATTTCCTTATATGTCAGTAGCAGAAATAAAGGAACATTTAACAACCTATAATTCAAAATTTCTTGTCAAATAGAGAGCCTTAAAACTGATGAATGGGCTTTATATTGACGTAGAAAAGGAGACAAAAGCAAAGTGGCAAGAAATCTTCAAAATCAAGGATGTCGGTGAACAAGCTACAGTTGAAATTATTGATGTCGGTGAACAAGCTACAGTTGAAATTATTGATGTCACCGAGCACGATCCTGATGTCACCAAGCAAGGTCCTGATGCTACCGAACAAGACCCTGCGGAGACCATTCAAAAAGATGAAGATGTCATGGATATAGAAGCACTGGAACAGGAAATGATTGAAGGCACTACATATGCAAAACTTGTATCTAATGAATCCATTTTAGAACAAGTTTAACCTTATCCATTGGTCAAGCAACCTATCTCTACCAAATCTCCTCAGGATACATCACAAGGCACCAAAGGTCACAAGTCTATAGCAGCAGAAGGTACAACTCAAGAATAGACCTCTCAAGCACTGTCGAGCACTAAAAATATTGCAACTAAGACACCCAGTACCGAGACACCAAAAGACACCACAGCGGCTACAGGAACTGACCAAAGTGTTGCCTCTACTGAGCAACCTACCAAGGGTCAGCAAGCCTCACAAGCTATTGTCTTAGTACAACCGGCCAAAGGTAAAGAGAAGAAAGTGAAAAAGCATAGTTTCAAAGTTGATTTATCTAAACCAATAGTGTTGCCCAATGTGGATATATCAAAATTAAAGGGGCAAGCACTCATTGATTTTAGTGAACTGTGAAAAGCAAAGGCCGAACAAGAAAAACAGATGGCCATTCAAAAGAAGAATAAAGAACTTCAGAAGGTGAAGATACCGCTAATAGATATGTTACCTACAGCTACAGTGTCAACCAATGCAGCCATCCACATTCAACTAGATGAACTCCTAAATCAAATAGAAACATCTGGAGTTGATGCATCTGAGTATTTGAGCAAGCTCAAAGACAAGGAGCTTACTGCAAAAATGATAGAAGAGGTACAAAAAGCTCTAGCTATTGGGAAAGTCAAACTTGTCAAATTTATTGCTAAGTTGACTCCTCAACTCAAGCACATTCATTATTTATTTCAGAAACTCTACACATTTTCTTCATTCATTAAAGACATTAAGAATAAAATAGAGACAATTGAGAAAGAGATCACCAATCTCTCAAATAAGTTGACCACAGAGCCAAACTCAATTCAGAATTTCTATACAAGGTTACAACAACTCATGGCTCAACAATTGGACTTAAGAAATGATGAACACAAGATCAGGATGGATATAATGACACTCCAGACATTATTCCTTCCACATCTTTCATTAGTCAAAGAATAGATCAACCGAGCCACATACTTGTCTACTACTCAAGAGGGAAGCACTCTTGATGGCTTAATATCACTATTGGCTGATATTAAAGTACAAAATTCTTTAATGGAAAGTGTAAAGGATGCACTCTCAGTCACTCTCACCGATGCCCAGAACAAGTACAAATCTATTTTTGATTAGTTAGCAGCCCTAGATGGAAATTAAGTTGTTGATGTTTGTCAAAAAGGGGGAGTGATACTATATGATACTATATAGGGGGAGTGATCTAATATATTTGGGGAGTGATATAGTTTTGATATAATATTCAGAGTATTGTATAAAAGGGGAGTATACCGAACAGAGTAAGAAGAGTATCCAAGAGCAATGAACCAAGAAGTATACAAATTAGTAAGCAAAGCACCAGAAAAGATCACCAAGCATGCAAAATCAGAGTTATGTACAATATATTGACAAGGGGAGTAAATTTGAATATATTATTTCATTGACTATTGTATATACTGTCAGTATAGTCATTTTGCAAAGTATATAGATTTTTGAGTTATAACTTTGAAAGTAGTTTTTGTCAAACATCTCAACTAATGTCAAAAGGGGAGATTGTTACTACTTATCAGATTGCCATTAGTTTCATGTCAAAGTTATACTATATACTCTAGTCGGTTAACACTACCAGATCATGCAGTTGGTATAACAGAGAAGTCCGTATGCACAGTCTAGTCGGTTACAGAAGAAAGCAGTCACAGAACGCAGTATACACTGAGCTGTCTACCAAGTATCCTTTTATGCCTACTGAGTAGCAAAGATGACACAATGAGTTGATATACACCAAGTGAAATGTGTTACTAGATACATTGAACCTGGACATGCATATGAAAATGTGTTACAAGATCGAGGCACATCTAACAGTTATCACATTGGAAATTGCACTAGAAGATTGTGTATGATTATGAGGTCATCTAACCAATGAAATAATTTGCATGATCATTCATTCAATAAATCATGTTTGTAAGATCGAAGCAATGAATTGGATCACCATTTTAAGAGATTTGTTTATACAGCATGAGTTAAGTGTATGTATGCATGAAAGAAGACTGTTACAAAGACACAGAGGTCACTGAGAAGGTTTTCAAAGAACAGTTGAAGAACATAGTAAATAGAAGGGTTTACCGAGTTACTATATGGGTTACCAAGGTATGCTATAAGAAAGCTAATCTATTCTGAGCACATAGAATCTTCTATAACATTTTAGATGTAAAGTTGCAGATATTTGTAATGATTTTATTGTAATATTGAAGTTGAAAGATTAACCTTTAACAAGGTAAAAGACTGTAATCAAGTCTATAAATTGTAAAGCCTCTAACTAGGTGCAACATTTAGATTAAGTGTTGTAAAATCCTTTAGTAAGGTAGATCTAACAAATCTTGTTACTCCTAAAAGGGTAAGCTATCAGAAATAGCTAAACATGTAGCTCTAACCGAGCACTCTTTATTATTGCAGTAGTGAAGTTATGGGTGCCATCCCCACCGCAGTTTTTCTCTCTAACCAAGAGTTTCTACGTAACCAAAATATATGTGTTATGGAGTGAGTCATGTATGATTGTTATCTATTTGTTTTAGCTTTATATTATGTTATTGCACTATTCATTTTATGCATAAAAGTAAATATATTGTTCAAGAAAAGTTTTGGAATACTGATTCACCCCTCCCCTCTCAGTACATTAGCTTTCCATATTGGGCCTAACAAAAACAACAAAGCATTACATGAAAAAGACATCACATATGACACACATATTTTTCACGTGGAAACCCAACTAGGAAAAACCACGGTGGGGATCAATACCCACAAGCTATTTTGAACTCTTTAGAAGTCCACTCTATTAGAAGCCTAGTCTGGTTAAAGACTGTTACAATAGGTTCTGTTAGGAACGGATCCTGTTAGGGATCACCTGGTTAAGGGATGGCTAAAATACTTGGTTAAGGGTTAAGCCCTGTTAAAGGTTACCTTGTCAGAGGATTTCGTGACCTCAATGGCTTTGAGTCACCCTGTTAAAGGATTTATAGTAAGCTGATTAAAGCTACCCTGTTAAGGGATTTTCCAACTGTTGAAGTGGTTAGAGATCAACAGGTATTACAATGATCTGGTAGTAGCACTCAATGCCAATTTAGATCTACTTTGATTTCTTCCTTCTGCACACATACTATGCAGGTATCACTCCTCCTATTTGGTTTGGCAAGAATCACGTATCTCTTCTCTGAGATACACACACAACATTTGCCAACAACCTCAGCATGAAACACAACTTCGATCTTATAGGAAATAGATAGGTCGGTAGAAAAAACACTAAACCCTAATCATTTAGGTTGAGCATTTTAGGTGGTTCAATCCTAACCATTGAATACTTTACATTTGAATACAATGGTCTTGAACAGATCTCAAGATAATCTCCATCGTTCATTCTTTACCACTTCATGGAGGCGATAACCCATCACATGTTCTCCATCAGTTGCAGAGACTTCACACATTCCTGAGGTAGATAGGATCAATCTCCTTTATGCAAGATCCTTCACACACACGAGGCTTACATGGCAACACGATTCGGTCTCCATTAGATCTCCAATATAGTGCACACTCATCACACAAGTCCATCAGTTGAATAACACAGACTCGAAACACTTCAACCGGAAACTCTGAACCTAAGACTACCAACCGGTAGTCATACCATATTGGGCCTTGATAAAAACATTCTGTATGCCGGTTTACATTTCATCATACCGGTTCACTTGAACAAGCATACCACTTCACCTTTTGCACATATACTGGTTCACAACATATACCGGTTCACTTTGCTAGTTGCTTAACCGGTAGTTGCTTAACCAGTTCACTCTTCAACATATTGACATCACTGACAACATAATATCATCATGTCAACATACTCTGCACAAATGCCAATAGAAGATTGATGTTGAAACCATTCAAGTGGGAATGAATAAAACTTGGAAAAAGAAACCTGAAGAAGTGTCATAGGATGAACCAGTTTTTTCACCTAGTGTGGAAGTCTCTGAACTAGCAAACTAAGCTTCAGAAAAGCTTAGGAGGAGCATATCAGTGAAATATTTGAACCCCCGGTTTATATTGGTAAAGACTTTAACTGGTATACGTTACCTATCAATCGACAGAAGACTTGAAGTGGTAAAAGGCAAAATTAGGGTTTGTACCCTAATGGTGATGCATTTATTATGGTAGGTGAAAGATTGTTTAAAAGAGATTTTTGTCATCATTTTCACTTATCTGTATTCGAGCGAAGAATTTTCAAGAGCAGAGTGACAAAGAAAGATTTGTCTAGCGATTCAAAGTGAATTCAAACATCTTGCAGAGGAATCTAGTGATCGTTTTCAATCTATCAATGAAGAACACTAAGCGGTAATCGAGAAACTAAAGTGGTGTATTGTGGGAGACATTGCTAAACCCTAAATTTTGGTTTGTGAAGGTATTTGTCAAATTTCTTTCTTATCATGGCATCTTCATCGCACTCTAGTTCTAGTGCATATGTAGATTCAGCTGAATTTATTCAAAAGAAGATGAAATACAATGCCCTATCCCAGATACCCACCAGAGTTATAGTTGAGGAAAATATTTTAGGATATATTGATTGTAAATTGGAAGACCTAGGATCCCTAGTGATTCATTCCCAGCTAGGTCTATTCTATGGGGATGACAAGAAAATCAAACCTGAATATAGCATCCTAGAGAAGATAAAACAACACAATGCAGTGTATTTTCTGGAAGAATTCATAGAAGATCACATTTGCATCATCCTTAGCAGAGTGCACGGTGATAAAATGTATCTCAAGTGGATGCATGACATCACACCGAAAGAAATTCATGTCATCACCGGTTTTTGTAACATTGGAGAGGTGCCAGCTCTAAGGAAGATCACCAAGACTAAACTGACTAAGCTCACTGGTTCTCTGAGCGACCAATGGGTGATGACCATCTACACCATCAAAGATGATCTGGTGAAGTATGCTTGCATGGTGATTGGTTACCAGATATTCTATGCCAGCAGAATGAACTCTATCCCTGTTGTTGTAGTGAATGTCGCTTACCAGATGATCAAGGAAGGCACTACATTTGACTTATGTACCTATTTGCAGAAGCAACTGCTATTGAACCTAAAGTCCATCAAATAGGACAATGCTCTAAGGTTCAGGTTTGGACAAATTTTGGTCGGCCTATTATTCTACATTCAAGGCTATTTTCCTTGAGTAGGTGATATTCAATGGTCTGCTGACCAACCGGTCTCCAAGAAAATTAGGGAAAGTCTTCAAGTAGTGGGAACCAGATATTCTGAGGTTCTTAATAAATATTTTGATGAATTCAAGCGCAAAATGACCCAGAGAATGAGGATATCTGGTGATATTGTGAAGAAATATGAAGATGACATCTACTTCACAATAAGGATTGATGACTGCATAATGGAAGTAGTGGAACCGAGAAAGGAAGTAGTTGAACTAATGGGGTATGAAGTGATGTATGATATGTTGATCGAGTATGTCTCTACCCTACTTGCCTCACCATTAGATGCGAAGAAAAAGTGAATCGGTACCTACTTGGAGAGGGTAACACCGGTTGAAGAACCAAAATAGAAAAAGGATAAAGCAGTGCCATCGGTATCTGCACCAGTTACCTCTGCTAGTCCAAAAGTGACCAAGCGCTCACTTGCTAAGAAGAAACCGGAGGTTGTTCCTACTAAAGTCTTTGAGAGGAAGCAGAAAACCAAAACCAGCTCACCAGAGTCTGAGGATACTGAACAGGAAATCTCACCGAAGAAGACAAGGCAAACAAGCAAGAAAGAAAAGTCTACCGGTAATGTTCCTACAACCTCTACACCGGTAAATATAGATATTTCCTCTTATAAGCTGATGACACATTGTCAGAGGACTTTAAAGAATATAAAGAGGAAATTTCTTGATGATTTAAAAGAGTATTTTGATGATTTCACTGATAATGAGAAAGAAGAAGTAGAGGAGGAAGTTATCAAATATTTGTGTGTTAATGACCGGCTGCTGTCTGAAATCAGATCGGTTACAACATATTACTTTTACAATTGTTTGGATAATAAATGGCATATTTCCATTGAAAAGGAATGGGAAATAAGGGAGAGAGTCTTTGCACAATACTTTCCCAATGTCTCTAATTCTGAATTGTTTGAGATAATGGATAAGAACAAAGGCCTCTTCTTCATGGGAAGAAGAAGACTCAGGCTACTAGAAGGTAAAGCTTCTAAAGTGGAGAAGGATACACATTTACATGCCAAAGCTGCTATCCAGTTACACCAAGTGTCTGAGGCCAATCTAAAGGCTGAACAAGCACCTGATCTAACATTAGGCAAACTGGATGAAGCACTTGACAATGAAGGGGAAAGAGTGACAGAGCAAAATGATCCCATTGTTGTGGATGCATTATATGTTGAGGATGTCACTCTGGACACAAAGAAGGAGAAACGGGACAAAGAAAAAGAAGAGAAAGAGAAACAGGACAAGGAAAAAGCTGAAAAAGAGAAGCAGGACAAAGAGCAAATGAAGAAAGAGCAAGAAGAAAAAGCAAAGAAAGAGGAAGACAAGAGGAAAGAGGAAGAGAAAAATAAAGAGGAGGAGAAGAGGAAACAAGAAGAAGAGAAGAGAAAAGAAGAGGAGAAGAGAAAAGAAGAGGAGAAGAGGAAAGAAGAGGAGAACAAGAAGGAGGAAGAAAAGAAAAAGCAGGAAGAAGACAAGAAGAAGGAAGAACTGAAGAAGAAACAAGAATAGGAGAAAAAGATGAAAGAAGAGAAAAAGAAAAGAGCAGCAGAGGAGAAGGAAGCAGAGAAAACCAAACAAGTGGAGACTCCCAAGGCAACTGGTGGTCAAGCCAAACCGGTTGACACCACCAGTCCGATTGACCTTCAATCAATGGATGAGTTTGAGCTACTACAAGGCATCAAACTGGCACAAGAAAGACTGGAAGAGTTGTGGAGGAAGAAGGAAAGGGATGTCATACAGACTGCGGTTGACACCCTTACCAGTCTGATTCCTAGTACTAACCTCCCTAGTACCGATTCCTCTTTGTCCAAGCTGAAACATCTTTGTACCATAGTGGAGGACCAGGTACAATGCTTGGAAGATGTTGTTGTAGCCACTGCCAAGAAGAACCATGAAAAGGCACTAAACACTACCTTAGTCAAGAAAATGAATGAGCTCCGGTCACAACTTCTGAAGCAGCAGAAGGATATCAGGGGTGCTATGGATGAGGGCAAATTACTATTGAGTAAAATCTGCCAACCCCATCTATTTTATGATGATGTGCTTAAGAAGAAAGATAAACTCCAATCAGAGTTCTAGGCATACATCAGCACCTTCAAGATGCCATATGATTCATTTACTACATATGGGCAAATGGTTCAACATTATTAGCTGTAGACTGCTAGGGTGGAATAAGAAATCTGCAACCAGTCAAAATATTTGTAGGAGCTTCAACTGGTCTTATTACCCAGACTGCATATTCTTTAGAATTTTTTTCTCAATCTGGAAGCCATCACGGTAACTCAAGAGATGAGTACCATTGATGCTATGGAAGAATTGGTATTCTAGATGCAGATAGAAAGTGAGGTTGCTACCTCATTACTTGAGTCATGGATATTGGCCATGAAAACTTTTATGCAGGATTTTAAATCTATTCTTGATAAGTTTTATTCCTTATTGTCATAAACATTTACTCTATTTTTATATATAAGGAAACATGGGTTATTCTGCATTACTTTGTCATTGTTGGTAAAAGGGGAGTAGTATTTAAAATTTTGGTGAATGTTACCATTTCATGTACACTTTCATGTTACCACTTTGGGGGAGTAGTACACATTGTAATTTCTGCAAAAAGGATAGTGTATATGCTTAGGGGGAGTAATTTTGGTTATGGCATATTTTTGTTGTAAAAACACTTAGATCTCAAAATTTTCCTAAGTGTTTCCATCAATGCCAAAGGGGGATATTGTTGGCATTTTGATGATGTTTTGATTGTCATTGATGGACACACACTTTCTTGATGTATGAGCTATGCTCAACTGGTAATTGTTCCAACCGGTATTATGTATTATAGTCTTTAGACTATCGGTGTTTTGTAGAAGATGTTTACTGGTCATAAATTGACTGAAGACCTCAAGCGGTATGGAGAACCAAGTAGTATGAAGACCTCAAGCGGTTCAAGGATCTCAAGCGGTACGAAGGAACAAAGCGGTAGTTAACATTTTCTAGTTTTCATTTTTGACAACCGGTAATCAGTATATTGTATGAACCGGTATTACTCTGTGATGAGTTATCATCCACCGACACTTTGGCGGTGATTTGTGTCATGTTAACAAATGTATCTAGATGCACTGAACCTAGGAACTTGTAGTTTAATCCTATTGGACCAACATGAAATCAGTTTCCTTTATAAGGACATCATGTCTAGGGTTTGCATATGTGAGAGATGTATGATGTATGAGAAGGTTATGTGCGATCTTTGCAGAGAAGATTAGGTCTGTGTGAAGAGTTAGAGTGTGGAGATATTGAAGACTGAAGTAATGCTGAAATGCATTAACAATGAGCTATCAAGGATCTAACCAAGTATACTGTGCTAGTATCTAGATCACTCACTTGTTGATTACTCACATCTTTGACAAGTCTGAAACCCTTAACCGGGTAGGCCTAGAAATGCCTTTTTAAATCCTCTAACAAGGTGTTTCACAACTGTGGATCTGAAATCCTCTCACAAGGTAGTCTTTAACAGGACTTATCTCCTAACAAAGATCTAGATTCCTAATAGGATCTGTTCTAGTGAATAACATTGTATGACCTTAACTGGTCTGGTTTCTATTCTGTAGATAGTTACTTATGAGTTTCTACTCACTGTGGTTTTTACCATTTGGATTTCAACGTCAAATATCTTGTGTTATGGTGATTGTGCTCTTATGGGTGAATGTTTTATTTTCTATTTGGTTTGCATTTATCTTAACTGGTTTATTAGTGAATCTGTTATACCAGTTATCTGCTAAACTATTTAAGAGTTTAAGTACAATATTTTTTGGTATACTAATTCACCCCCCCCTCTTAGTATTCATCACCAAGATGGCCAAGGAGGTCAAAGAAAATGTAATGAACATAAGTGGTGATAGGGAGCTTGATAGAGAAGTACTCAGCAAGGTGAATTAGGTCTTATGGTTCAATCGGTTTCCAAAATACTTGATTGTGTCTGTCATATATTTTTTCAAATCAATTTGAAGTTTTAATACTAAGCATCTCATGCATGGCTTCCCAAACAAACTCCCCTTTTTAGTGAGCTCATTCCCTTACTCATCCACTATTGATTATATCCAACCATTACATTCTTTCCAACACCTTCTTGTATCCTTTGGGAATTATTCTAACTATTCTTTGTCATTACAAGCTCCTCGAAATGGTTTAGGAACCTAGGTAAAGGTTTTGTTCAAAAACTTAGTTCATTTTGTTGTTTTGGCTTCCTAGCTTCACTTGCTCAAACCCAACTTACTAGGTCTCAAGACCCAAGATTGCTTCACAAGGATGTCATAGAGGTTTCATAGGGTTCTCCACTATTTTGAGTTATCCTTCAAAGATCTCTCCAAACCCAACAAGCTCAAGGTAATCGGGTTCCTTATTTTGTGTGTGTGAGGCCTAAAAAGGGCTACTAGCCTATGGAGGGCTAATTGGAAGAAAATTGTTTGTAGGAGGCAACGATGCTTTACCCCACCATGGAAGTTGACTTGGGACATCCAAAAAACCTTCAAACTAAATTATTTTCATGGTTTAGACCTCTGTCAATGCAAAATGAGGACTGTCCACCATTTATGGCATTTTTGTAGGGTTTCAAGAGGGTTTTGAAGTTTACAATGTTAGATACACAACTCCTTCACAAACCAAGGCCTTAACCTAACTGATAGAATCTACCACACCTTGGAGAACACTATTTAAACAATTACCACTTGTCATTTTACCAAACACTTAGCATGCTAGCTGGGGAAAGTGACAAAATAGTCATTTTCGCTGTTTTCACTGTCTTTTCTGCATAACAGTGAGTTAGAACTTCCAAAATGCCTGTACCATAGCATAAACAAGCCTCCAAACAACAATTTAACCCTAAACTAAACAAATATGGCTAAGTCACCATGCATGGAAAGTTTCAAAGCCAATTTGATGCCAAAAACCACTTAAATCTCCAAAAACAGGGAACCCGTTGTCCTAACAATTTGATTCAATTTTCAAGGGCGAGGTAGTTTCTCATGGAGCCTCAAATTGTTTCAAATCACTCATAGTAAAGGTTCAGACCTTTTCCTCAATGTTGTTAGCTCAAATGGACTTTGAGAACAACATCTTACTCATGTTTTCAATCTACTAGTCAAGTTACTCACTTAACTTGTCTAGTATGATCTCACACAAACTCTTTGTGCATAACCCTGGCCAAAAAAGAAAATAGAGACATTGTACAGACACTCATCAACTTGACCAAGACCCTCCATGGGAGCTGAGTGAGGTTTTTTTAGTCAAGTTGATCCATTATGAAGCACAAATCCTTTACAGGGCAGAGGAGTAGCAAAACTGAAGTAAATATGTACAACTCTCTTCCCAATGCAAAAACAAAGAACCAATCACATTAATTTCTTGGCATTAACATCAAAAATACTTCTCAGAAGGTACAGTATGGAAGGAGTTAGATTAGTACGGACTGTTACATCCAATAAGTTCAAAATACCATAAAAACCAGAATTTTGCATTTGTTTTATTGAGAATAACTTGTTTTCACATCTGCCAACCCTATACAAATAAGAGGGTGGCCTATTTAAAGGTTTTTTGAGTTATTTATGATGGCTTGTATGAACATATAGCTATAGGATTGCTTTTATACATTTTTTATTGTAAAATGACAACTTTTTAGCAAGGTGAGCAACTTTTGTTGCACAAAATGACACTTTTGCTCCCCTTTACCACACCAACTCTCTTAAACACCTAAACATACTTGAAATCACTTTAACAACCTGTCTTAATGCTTTCACAAGAATTCTTAATCCTACAAGGCATTTCTCACAAATTTTACCTATTTTTGGCCTAGGAGGCAAAACTTGACAACACAAGGGTAGAAAGGCAAAACTTGATCTCTTAAGAACAAAATGAGATCAAAACCACTTGACAAGACACACATAAACCTAAAAAAATATGAAAAACCTAACACAAGACATTACAAACATGAAAGCATCAAATACTCAAAAAGGAGAGTTTTTACTCTACTAGGTGGTCCTGCACCAAGTGGTATATCTGCCACTAAACTGGAAGCTCATGTTTCACTGGTTGTTACTTCTTCAGATACTAATAGTGGGAAAGCAGAGAGTTCAAAAGAGTTGAAAGAAAGAAGAGGAAAGCCTCACTGGTACGCTCTCCTTCTCCCAAAAGGACTAGAACTTAAGGAACAAGCAGCAGGCAGTTAGGGAACCTAAAAAGAAACTAACACCAAAGAAGAAACAAACTAAGACACTGGATACCCTAACACTAGAGGAACTGGTAAATGAGATAACACGAGATGGAAATTTTTGCAATGTGAATAAATACTATCATTCCTACAAATATTTAGAAAAGGACACTATAGAGGCTAGTATAATTTTGCATTTAGATATTATAAAAAGGTTTTGATTGAAGTTGTAGAGGATCTACCGAATGACTTATATTTAATGTTAGAAGCTAAAAGAATGTTAGTAATGGAACTCGATAAAAAGATAAAAGTTTAAGCATTATTGGTAGTGTACCCTATAAACTGTAGAGAGGAAATTGATGAGCTAATCTCTGAAGCAAATTGATCAGTTTTTGTCAGTGGACACTAGCAAGTAAGCCTAATGGATGGTAGAGTTAAGGAGATTACTGATGAGACTGCAAACAAATGGGATATCTTTTTTGTTGAAAAGGAAAAGAAAGAGGATAAGGAAAGACATAAAATAGAAAAATCTTTTGCTAAGGTGTACCAAAAGGACAAAGGGAAAGGCAATATTGGTGGTGTATGTACTATAAAGGTAACATATAACATCCCTCCATTGGTAGGACACCCCTCCATTAACTTCAGCATCACCGATACATACAAAACATCAACCGGATAAGGAAACTAATGAAGTAACTCATGATTATACTAACCCAAAGTCTAAAATACTTTACACCATGCATGTGGATACACAGGATATAAACATTGTTGTAGATAAGGAGACTGCAGAGGTTAAGGTAGATGATGCTAAGAATAGTAAGATCTCTGAGATATCGGCACAAATTGTTGACTCTCAGAAGACTGAGATACCGATACAAGAAGAGCAACCAGAGGCTTAGAAACCAATAGAGGATAAGGTACAACTAACATAGAGCAACCGGAATTAGAGAAACCAACAGTTGAAGAGGTACTTGTACAAACTAAAAAATCAAAATCAGAGGTACAAACTCAGACAGAGGAACCCATAGATAATGTAAGTAAAGTGGAAGCAACTGATGGAAATAAGGAGGAAATAGTGAAGGTAATTGGGCAAGCATCTATTGAGAGGAAACACATAGTAGAACCAAGCACATCTACAGGTGAATTTAGACCCACTAACATAACAAAGGTTCTATTGGTTTATATCAAGAGGATAACAAATTGCAATGCCTTAGCATTTAAGGATATTGATAACACATTACCTATCTTGAAAATGATTGCACCTACCTGTAAGATAGATAATATTAGTGATTCTTTAGGTAAATTGGACACATTGTCCAAATTCATTGCTGAAAATATCATAACTATAGATAAGGTGAATGAGGATACTATAAAGGAAAGAGTAGATAAAGAGAAAGGAGAATTATTTGAGAAAACCATCAAAAACTATAATGAGCATATGGATTCATTATTACCGGTACTCAACTCAACAATTTTGGAATATAAGGAGCTGTATAGAGAAGCATGCAAGCCTCACCATTTGACTAAGGATATAGATGAGGAAATCAAGAAGACACAAAAATAAATCAATGATATTGCAGATAATTTGATAGGCTCTTAAGGATTTATCTCAGTTTTTGAGCATGAAATGGCAGTTTTTGAGGAGAAGTTAGAGAAACTTGAGAAAGAGAAAGCAAGGATAAGGTTAAAAGCCCCGGAACTCAAAAATAAACTTGGTCCAAAATTGGATAGTCTCATTACTCAGTGGGTTGAGATATCAAAGGCAACACTTCAAGGAGAATGATCACCAGAGCAACAAATGCACTATCTAACCAGCATGATGCAGCAGGCTGAGACCATTCTCTCCGACAACAACAAATTCATGCAGAGCTTAAAGCTAATTTTGGCAAAAAAATTTCAAATTGTAACCAACCGGTTACAGGCGATGAGGTAGCATTTTTTCTTTGATTCTTTTTTACATCCTTTGCCATTGATTTCAAAGGGGGAGTAGTAGTATGGCGAAATATAAGGAGTAGTATGGAGAAAATAATTACATACAGGAGATCACTTGCCCAGGGGGAGCACACATCTTTTTGTATTTCATTTTTGGATAGTAGTTTTAGATTTTTCTCATGAGTGTTGCCATCAATGCCAAAAGGGGAGATTGTTGGCATTCTACATTCGAATGAGAATAGTTGATGTTGTCTTTGATGGCAACCAACTGGTAACCAATCGGCAACATGTTTCTACACATGCACCGACATCACAAACATCATGCACCGACACTGGGAGACACTTTCACCGTCATCCAGATTACACCAGAAATGAAGTATACCGACACTCAGGCCGACATGAGACAAGTTTTGCTAATATGAATTATATTATAATTCTAATTAATTATTTGTAGGCTGACTTGGTATATTGTACAGACTCATATATGTATGAGATCTTATAGATCATTTTAGAAATGTAATGTATAGGTGATTATTGGTATATGTAAAGACAACGAAAGGTTTTGGTTAAGGTATCTGACTAAGCTTAAACCGATACTGAACCAAACATCAGAGATTCTATTTTGAGGAGTACATTGTATTGGATTTAATTATCTATATTGTAGTCAGTGAGACTCTTTTGAGCAGTGCGCTCCAGGGAGTTGGCCTTCCTGCATGTGCAGGCCCCTATTGTAAGTAGTATTTATTCATAATGGCCAGTGAGTAAATATTGTGGGTCACAAATCCCACTGAGGTTTTTCCCACACTGGGTTTCCTCATTAAAATATCCTGTTATGGTGTGCATTTATGTTGTCTCTATTATTTCTCTTTACTATATTATTTCTTGTTTACTGGTACATTGTTTTGGGTTGCAAAGTTATAAATAAGTTCAAATATAACACCAACCCATTTGACACTGATTCACCCCCTCTCAATGTCTTTGGGACTATCATTGAATCTAACACAAACATGTCAATGATATTTGATAGTAAATAATAAGAAACATCATGGAAAGAGAGATAACGAAGCAGTGCTAGAAAGTGGTTAAAGTTGATCAAAATTTCTACAGTCAAATTTAAAAATATCACCTAATTTGGCAGAATTAAAGGGCCAATTTAGAGTGTAGATGGAAAGAATGGGCTCTTTCCCTACAGGTAGAGTCTACTATTAAACTTGGTGGCATTGAGAAGAAGAGAAGAAACCAGGCATGAGAGAAAGAGGAATGACAAATTAGGATGACCAAACAATACAATAAATGGACAATGAGGGGGAAACTATAATTAATTGTAACTATTTTTTAAGGACTAAAGTTGTAATCATTAATATCAATGCACTGAGAAAAAAATAGAGTAACACAACAAAGAGGCAGTAAAACCGAGGGAGGGGATCATGATATTTAATGCAAGGATTGCCCAAAAAGAATAATAAAGGGAGCAATTCTGCAGAGATAAAACATAAGGCAACTCTTAAAGAGATACAAGACACAAAAGAAAGAAAACATAAGAAAATAAAAAATATTTGAGAAAAGACATACAAGATAGTGTCACATAATTCCATTTATTTAGGGTCTAGAGGGAATGATTTTTTTTTGTTACATCGGAAAAAATGGCTACTAGAATTATGGGAATGATGATAAGATGACATATTGCACACTCGAATCTGACTTAAATTGATTGATCATATGAATAAGTTTAAAAGGTGCCATATTTTCTCTTCATTGAGAAGGAAATCTATAAAACCTTTAATGTGAAGAATGTTTGGAATTTAAATGTTTCAATATTAAATTAGAGTTAATGTTTTTGATTAATGAAGTAGTGACAACAAGGGCACCGATCCTTTACATAATGTAGTCACATAAATCTGTCCATTTTAATTAAATGAATATTTGCTATTTATTTGATTAAAAATTCACTAGCCATCAGTTAATTAAATTAACATTTAATTAATTCATCTTCAAACATTTTCCTATTAATCAAATAAATTATTCAATTTATTTCAATTAATTCATTAAACCAAATTCACAATCAATTAAATGAATAAATCCTATTTATTTAATTTAATCCCCTTTCCTCTTTTAAATAAATTAAATAAAACATTTATTTAAATCATTAAACCCAACCCCCCACTTGCATTTTCCTACAAATGCAACTTGCAACCACAAGTTGAAATAAATTAATTTTATTTTAATTAAAATCCTATTTTCCCTCACCCACCAAACCCACTTGCAATCCTAACCCCCTTCTAGATTCTTCTAAACCCTTCCTAATTAACCTAATCCATCCCCTAATTATTGGCACATTCCTAAGCAACTTGGAGTCACTTCTCAAAGACTTCAAAGTCTTTGAAAAGCATTTAATGCTTTGTGTGTTCAACAATTTAACCTCTAAAGTCTTCTAAACCACTTATGGCTCTTACATGACCACTTATGGTTAACCCCTAACTCAACCCTCATATGACTCATGTGTCTCCTCAAGCATTTATTGCTTTGACCATGGTTATCCCTTTTACCTTTGCACAAGAGTTTATCCATTGGATAAAAGCTTTATTCTTTAAATAAAGAATTTATTCACTCAACCCAACCTTGACCTTAACTCCCAAGTTAACTCTAAGGTCATGTCAAGCATTTAATGCTTATTCCCTCTCCTCTAAACCTATCTCACATTGACACTTGTCATCCTGGGATTAGGTTTATATCATTCAATCCTGACCCTTGTTGAGATTACTCAATCCCAACCATCCATTGCTCCATTTTTCCTATAAATAGAGCCCATTTCTTCATAAACCAGATCCTAAAAACTTGTATGCATTTAATCTATAGTGAATTTTAGAGAGAGTATTTAGTATAAAATCACATATATTGTCATTTTGGACTAAAAAAAGAAATCTTAGTTCATTTCATAATATGTCTAATTAGCTTATTTTACACTTGCATAACATAAGTCATAATCATCTACAATCTTGAATCTTCATAAGCATCCATAGTGCAAAAAGCTGCTGAGAGCTACTCTAATTTGGAACTTGGAGAGGAGAGGAACAAAGGAGAAGGAGCTAAGAGCATGTTAGAAGGCATTTGGAGATGTCTTGTGGTATTTACTTCCATAGTTAAGTCCTTTATCATGTTTTTAGTGCCTCTTTTGATATGCCTACTTAGATTAGTTTTTGGTTGATTAACACTAACAATTTCTTGTGTTTTTGTGTGTTATACAATCATAGACCTTTAATCTAACATTGTGTGTATTTTGCAGAGCATCATTTGGTGAACCCAATGTGAATCCAACACCCAACAACTTTTTTTGTTTTCAAACTAACTTTTGACAGTTTAGCTTGACACACAGGTCACGCTTTAGCGCTATTGTCCAAGAATTAGCGCTTTTGTTAGTAGTATGGCACTTTTTTTCATTAGTTAGTGCTTTTGTTTCTGTATTAGCGCTTTTGTATTGTTGTAAAAATCTTTTCTTTTAGCGTTTTTGTCTATATTGTAGTGCATTTGTGTTGAGTAGCACTTCTATTTTCACACAGAGTAGCGCTATTGTAATAGAACATTGTAAAAAAGGCCATGTAGTCAACAAAATAAATTTTATTAGGCTTGTAGAAGCCCACCATATGGTCGCATTTTACTAACTATTTGCTTCATGTGCAGGTTTTAAACTAACCCCGTTTGTTACTTAAAATCAAAAAATTTCATTTAGTGGTCTAAAATTCACAAAAACAAATTTCATTACTTGCAAGTTAGGATTCCAATTTTCATTTGGTGCTCTAAAATCAACAACACAAATTTTCTTTCATTGCAAGTTAGGGATACACTCTATTTTGGTGCTTAAAACAAAACAAGACAAATTTTATTTCTTGCATCAAAAAGACTTAAAAATCACAATCCACACTTCAATTTTTGTGCAAGTAAAAAGAACAATCAACTTGTTTCAATTTTGCAAAATGATTTACTTCATGCATACGTGTTTCTATTTCAGTTGACCAGGGTTTCAAATTCCTAGTTTACTCAACATATTGCCTTTGAAGGTAAAAAGAACATCATGAATGTTGGAGCAACATCTCCAAATAGTTAGATCACCATTGCAATGACAAGTTAAAAAGGAATAAGTGTATTTTGTTCTTGGCACACTTGTGCAAAAAGAGTTTGTCGAGTGGTCCTAATTCTAACACACACTATCCTCTCCCTTGGCTTGCGTGGTCTTAGGTGCAAGAGAAAAGTGTTAGTAACACTCAAGTTTTATCTTTTTAAGAGAGGTCTACCAAGAGACACATCACTCTTGGGAATGACCTTGTGCGGTAAATCCTTCAAGCCCTATAGAAATCAGGTGAGAACGAAAGCTATAGCCTTGGGTATAGTTGTTCCTATAGTGTAACTTGTCGAAAGGACAAATGGGCCCCACCATAAGTTACAAGGCTCTTAAGTGAGTCACTACAGAATGAACTTATGTCCAAAAACATCAAAAATTACTAAACACTTTTAAATAGTAGCCCACCCTTTCTATTGATTGAGGATATTTGTGATAAATTCAGTGCAAGAGCATAGATGATTTTGCTCCCAAGATACTCACCATACATATTTCCTTGAGTAGAAACATAGTTTTTTGAAAAATCACTTGTGGCTTGATGAAAGTGGTGACTCCCCCATCATAGGGATCATCTATTTGTTATGCTTGTGCAAGACTAGTATATCACATCCTTACCTGCCATGGCAGGATTCATAAGGTATGTAGTACCAAAGTCGAAGAAATATCAAGATGTGGGCTGAAATTATCGCAACTGGCCATTTGACCTTTGGGACAAAGAGTGTTTGAAGTGTTTTCGTTTTAGTCAAAGACCAAGTGCAAATTGAGCCGACTTCAGGCTTTGTAAAAACACCTAAAATACATTTGAAGGAAAGGGTCACAAAAAGTTCAAAGGATTGGGTTAATCTAGACCCACACTTACTTGTGCCTTTTGAGGAAACATTCTTGTGTTTGTGTGCTTGCTTTGTTTTCTTGTCAAAGAAACATCAAAAATCAGTTCCAAAAACAAGTATTCATCCAAACATAAACATTTTCAAAAACCAACAAAGATCAAAAACAAAGAGCAAGAGTATCAAATTATATGACCATTCTTCACATCTTGAGAAAGAAGAATCTTCATCAACATGTCAACTTGAAAAGAAGACCATTGAGCTCAAAGGCTTTAATCAAAAGGAGGAAATTATTCTATCTTAATAGACAAATCTTTGTCTCTCATAGGGCCTTCTTATGCCATATACGTATTTATCTTCAAGGGAAATTAAACAAATTTGATCAAGAATCATTCAACCGCAAAGCTTTTATGCAATACAGAGCTTTGAGTTATCACAAAAACAAAGGAGGTAATATCAATCCTTCCTTCTTTCCCAATGTTTGTATCACCTATAACTCAGCTAGGGTAGAACCACCAACCCCTGAGCAAGAAGAGGAAGAGTTTTTTCCTTTTGTAACACAGTTTCTATTGAAGTTAAATAGTTCATCCATTATCCCATTCACACATCATCAATACATTTCAACTCTCAAAACATCAAGAGGTTTTTATCCTAAGTTCTCTTTAGATATTTTTTGAATCAAACACAATACATCACTTTTTAGAGTGTCTCTACATCTAGGATAAGCTCATCCTAAAGAGGCATTTCTACGCAGGTTAAAACTAGTCTATGAGTGAATCCTCTCATTACTAGGTAGTTGAGTCTGTAACACATCTTAGATTTCTCTAAACCTTATCACATCACACTTTGTCAAACACAACAAGCAATTCAAGAAGGAACTTTGGTACCATGTACCTTTAGTACTAGAGAATTATATGCAAAATGCTTCACCAAACATCAATCTTTCATTTCATCACCAACTTATCATCATTTTCATCAAACTTCAACAAAAACTTGTAAACAAAATGGCTCATACCAGATCATGATCTAGACAACCAAAAATTGAAGACGAAGAGGAGGAAAATATCAATGAGTTCCAAGAAGCCCTTGGAGGAAATATAAATGATGAAAATCCAAACAGTCCTACTCCAGAAGCAATAGAAAGGGCACAACACAACCCTCTCTTTAATAGACTTTTTGATGAAATACTCAGGAGCAATGCTGATGCTCACTTTTTAAGACTTGCTCAAGAAGGGGCTAAACTACCCTCTGACTTTGATGTAGGACAACTAAGACAAGCATCAGAATGCCAAAGTCATAATAAGGATGAAAGAGGTCAAGAACACATCAAATACAACCTTCATCAAGGTAACCCTCCTCCTCCTCCTCCAAATGAAATAGACATGTTGTGGCAACAAGTCAAAAATCTCACCCAACAACTTCATAGTGGTGTAAAAACAAATCAATTTTCACTCAATGACATTTGTCCTTATCCCTTTGATAGGAATCTACATATGCCACCTTTTCCACGAGGGTTTGAAACACCCAAGTTTAAAAAGTATAGAGGAAAAGGAGATCCTTGTGATAATGTTCAAGAATTCCATTCAGCTTGCCTCGAAGTGGCATACGAGGATACTTACCTAATGTGACTTTTTGCCCAAAACTTGGGAGGAACAACCACATCATGGTTTTCCCAATTACCAGGTGGCATTAGGACCTTCGAAGAGTTAGTCCAGAAATTCCTGGCACATTTCTAACACAACATTGAATGTGATATCACAATGGTCGATCTATGTAGCACTAAACAAAAACCAGGTGAGCTATTTTTAGTCTTTCTACAACGATGGCATCAAATGTCTAGCAGGCATTCTCTTCAGTTACTTGAACAAGAACTACTGGAAATATTTATTTCCAACTTAAATGACAAAATGGAATTTCACCTAGATGTAAAAGACACAGACTCTTTCAATGACATGATCACCAAAGGCTTAAAATGTGAGTGGACTCTCATTGAAAAAGGGCTTATCAAGATATATAATGAGCCAAAAGATGGCCCTCACCCATGCTTCAATAGTGACAAGCCTAACTTATGGAACAAAAACAAAAACATCATCAATGACGGAGTTGTGGATGCAAGAACTATCGAAAGTGCACAACCTGTGGTCTGATTTGCAGGACAAAACCCCCCACCCAAGAATAACATAGTTGCTCCTCCAAATCAAGGATGCAATATCCCTCAAGAGGAACCCAGACAATGTCAACAAAATTTTAAACCAAAACGAACATACACTCCCTTAGGGGAACCCATTGAAATAGTGTTACGTTAGTTGGTTTCTCAAAATCTGGTGACCTTGCTCAAAACATTAAATTACGAACCTCAAGTCAAACCTTCATGGTGGAGGGATAGTGAGCATTGTGACTTCCATCAAGGGAAAGGACATAAGACAAGCAATTGTCATAGATTGAAAGATCTTATTTAGGATCTTATTGATCGAGGTGAAATCAGAATCGAAGGACATGACCCAAAGACAACAAACAATGATCATCTCATGTTTAAGAATCCACTTCCATCACAAGATCAAAGGGGTCCTTCCACTTCAGGGAGAAACATAGATACCACCAATTATATGCAAGCCGCATATAATTACACTATGAATCACCTATATGATGCTAGTGAACAAATTGCCACTATAACCATAAAAAATCCCAGCTCCACTTCCAATGTTGTTACATGTCGCGGCAAGATTACCATAAAAGAAGCTCCACAAGGATCCCAAAGAAGTATAACCTTGTGGAATAGTTAGACAAAACGCCCGCACTAATATCTATCTTAGACCTATTGCACCTATCTCCATCCCATAAAATAATTTTGGATCAAGCTCTCCAAGAGGTGTCAGTCCCTCCAAACCTAAATAAAGATCAGTTCCAAGCCATGGTTGCAAATATAAGGTCATCACCTTGTCTCACTTTTTCAGAAAATGACAAGTCCTTCCAACAACCTCATAACGCCTCACTCTACATTGAAGGGTTTATCAACCAACATAGGATCAAGCGAGTCTTGATTGATAATAGAACAGGCCTGAATATCTGTACTCTACAATTAGTCACAACTTTGGGATATGCAATTGAATTAGTAGATCCCCGCAAGAAGATCACAATCAAAGCCTATGATGATGCAAAGAGTTCATCCAAAGGAGCTATTGTGCTACCAATCTGAGTGGGCCCTGTGGTGAAACACATCATCTATCAAGTTTTGGACCTTCCTCCACAATACAATTTATTTTTAGGAAGACCTTGGATACACGCCATGCAAGCCGTTCCATCCACCTACCATCAGTGTATCAAGTTCCCGCATAATGGTGTAGAAATCACAATTTTGGGCGATGCAAACCCCTTTGCATATTGTCATAATATCAGTCATCAACTAGAGATTACCATTCCCAACAATAGAGAAGCCATCTCCTCCACATCATACGTAAGTCTAGCCTCTCTTTCCAGTTCGAACACCACTATACCCAAGCAAGAGAAGCTCAAGATGAAAATAGCAAAGGAAGGTCCTAGGGAATACAATCTTAGCCGACTCTTTTTTGTTGGACAAATGCCCACTTCTCCTAGAAGACATGGTAAACCTCAATGGTTACTTCAACAACCATTGATCAAGCCAACATGTACTTTGACACCTATCATCCTTGGAAAGAGTCAAGAAGAAGAGACTAGAGATGAAGACTTAGTAG
The DNA here is from genome assembly GCF_030272615.1 of Cryptomeria japonica. NCBI lineage: Eukaryota > Viridiplantae > Streptophyta > Pinopsida > Cupressales > Cupressaceae > Cryptomeria > Cryptomeria japonica. Next base: position 135,326,972 of record NC_081409.1, read on the forward strand.
AATGGATCTATAAAGATCCCATCACCACTGATATTCTGCAAGCTAAGATTCCCACAGATCAGTATGGAAAAGGCCTTCTCATTATGCAAAGAATGGGTTATGATGGTCAGAGTGCTCTAGGACCTTGCAAGCAAGGACGACATGAACCACTGTAGCCAAAATTAAAACCCAAAGATAAAACTGGCCTAGGCTTTCAAAAGGAGATCCTTCTGAAGCTTAGATTCAAAGGGAACCCAACAAACCACTATATTAGCATATTACAAAGAGGTCACCTTTGATTATAAAAGCAACACCATGCACCATAGCAATTTCCCCATTGAGGCTAAAAATCCCAGCAAACCATCCACAACACTAGTCATCCCACCGATCAAACCAACAACCCCATCAGCAGCAACAATAACATTAGTAGCACCATTAGCAGTAGCAACTGTATCAGAACCCATAGCAGTATCTACGACATGAATAGTTCCAGCAAAAGTAGTAGAGTCAACACTACCAATACTCCCCATATCGGATTCGTTGATCCCCATAATCCTTCCTGCAACACCGATCATTTCATCTACAAAGATACATCAACTGATCACACCTATAGTATTTAACTCAAAGGATATCCCAGTATGGTATAGTAATCGGTTACTAGAAAGTGACTTAGAAACTTAGTCACATGAGTGGGAATTTGATTCCATACAGCTTAATACTTCAGATGAGAAAGACACATCACCACCTCCACCCCGCAAAGACATCCTTGTTTATGGAGAAGCACAAATAACAACCTCTTGGGTTCCTAAGCTAGAAACATCTTCCACAGACCCTACGTCACATCCTACACCGGATTCTGATAGGGAGAGTACCATCAATGACCTTCACCACAACGTCTTAACCCTCACTAACACATCTAATGAACTTAACCTAATCTATGAGGTAATGCCCATTATCCATCCTGAACTCATCGAATGGAACCAACCTAATCCCCCATGTCTTGACCTTTTCCAAAACGATAAGGTGATCATTGAATTTTTGGAACTATGGGACAACGTACCAAGCGGGGATCACAAAGATGGATTTGCCATTGAACTTAATAGCGCAACATACTTCGGGGCAGATGCCAAACATTTTAGCTGCAAAAATATAACAATAAAAAATGGATCTTCCAGTGAAAACCACACTATGACACTGTTTGATCCCACAAAAGTAAAAAGAAAAAGTGTTTCCAATGGTGAAAACCTCTCTGAGGTGCCTGATGATGAAAGGTTTGACATTCTCCCCTCTAGTACATAGAAGGAAAGATCAACAATTCTCATTGAAGAGACAAAAGAATACAACATGGGGACTCCTGAAACACCTCACCACATACATTTGGCATCTCTTTTAACTCCAGAGGAACATCCTAAGTTTGTAGAGTTCTTCCAAAAGCGTCAGATCAACTTTGCATGGTCATACGCAGACATGCCTAGGCTTGATCCTAATTTAGTCATGCATCACCTCAGTGTTGCAGAAGGAGCCAAACCTATCAAGAAGAAGCTTCACAAGATGCATCCTCAGATTGCAATACTAGTCAAAGTAGAACTTAAGAAACTCGTAGATGTTGGTTTTATTAGACCAATTGATTATGCAGATTGGATATCCAATATTGTGCTTGTTGGCAAACTAAATGGGGGCATCCGTAACTATATTGACTTCAGAGATCTGAACAAAGTGTTTCCTAAAGATGACTTCCCCCTACCAAACATTGACATAATAGTCGACCTAACGGGAGGGAATGCCATGCTTTCACTCATGGATGGCTTTTCAGGATACAATCAGATAAAGATCGCACTAGAGGATCAACATAAGATGGCCTTCACATGTCCATGGGGAACATACTACTGGAATGTAATGCCTTTTAGTCTAAAGAATGCAGGAGCGACCTATCAAAGGGAAATGACCACCATCTTCCATGACATGATGCATACCATAATGGAAGATTATGTTGATGACTTACTGGCAAAATCACTCACAAGAGAAGTTCATCTGGACATATTAGAACAAATCTTTGACAGACTGCAACAATATCATGTTTGATTCAACCCAAAGAAATGTGTCTTTGGAGTAACTTCTGGGAAGCTTCTAGGATACATTGTCTCAAGCAAATGCATTAAGGTCGATCTTGCAAAAGTCAAAGCAATCATGGACATGCCACCACCAAAGAACATCAGTCAGTTAAGGACATTACAAGGGCGGCTTCAATCTATCCGAAGATTCATTGCACAACTGGCAGATAAGTTTCACCCATTTACACACCTGTTACACAAGAACATCTACTTTCAATGGGATGCCAGATGCCAGCAAGCATTCCAGATGCTTAAAGAGTATCTCATGAATACACCATTGTTGATCCCACCAGATTCGAGTAGACCTCTATTACTCTATATATTAGCAACAAGTACAACATAGGGTGTACTATTGGCACAACACAATGCAGAAGGGAAAGAGTATGTTGTTTACTACATCTCTTGTACACTAGTTGGCTATGAACTCAATTACATACCTATTGAGTGAGCTTGCCTAGCAGTAATCCTGGCAGCCACTAAACTGAGGCACTATTTGTTGACACATAAAGTATAGTTAATTGCAAAGATCAATCCACTCAAATATTTACTTAACAAAGCAGCATTGACAGGCCGCTTGGCCAAATGGGTGATGATTCTAAGTGAATTTGATGAGTATGTGGACCGTAAGCCTATTAAAGGACAAGTCATTGCAGACCAATTGGCCGATGCACCACTCATAGGTGATCATCGTCTCATTTCCAATTTTCCAGTTGAAGAGATATTCATCATCACAACAGCACAACCATGGAAACTAAACTTTGATGGTTCATACACTAGGCATGGCTCGGGGGCAGGCATTTTGTTTATCACACCTCAAGGTGACAGCATCCCAAAGTCTTATAGGCTCACCTTTCCATGCACAAACAACATAGCAGAGTATGAGGCTTTGATCACAGGACTCAGGCTAGCCATACAATGGAAGTTACAAGAACTACAAGTATATGGCGACTCCCAGCTGGTCATTCGGCAAGCGACATATGAATATCAGACCAAGGATGATAAACTCATGCCATACAAATAAATGGTGGATAGTCTAAAGGAATCATTTACTACTATCACCTTTGAGTAGATACCTAGAGATCAAAATCGAGCTACTGACGCTATGGCTACTATTGCATCTCTCCTAGATCTTCCACAAAATTCAACACGCTATGAGTTCTTGGTCGAACAGCTTTGGATTCCCGCTTATGATATCCCCAAATCCGAGATGATATGTCACCTTGTCAGTTCTGAATCCCCATGGTATGGTGAGTTCTACGCCTACCTTCGTGATCACATTATTCCTCCTAACCAATCGAATAACCAATGTAAAACCTTCATTTGCCAAACTGCTCGATATATCATTATTGCTGAAACCCTATACCGCTATAGTCTTGATGGTACTCTCCTTCAATATTAGGAACAGGATGAGATAACAAAGGCCTTGGAAGAGGTACTTGAAGGAATTTTTGGAACTCATGGAAGCGGTCCGTCACTAGCCAAGAAACTCATGCGTACTGGATACTATTGGCCATCCATGGAAAAAGACTCCTATTACTTTGTCAGAAAATGCAAGAAATGCCAAGTTCATGGAGACCTGATACATGCACCAGCACAGGAATTGCAACCAATCACAACACCATGGGCTTTTTGTCAATGTGGCCTTGACCTTGTGGGTAAAATCCATCCATCTTCATCCAATGGCCACAAATTCATTATAACTGCCACTGAATACTTCACAAAGTGGATCAAAGTTGTTCCACTTACCCAAGTCACCAGCAAGAAAATCACCTCATTCATCCTTAATTACATCATCTGCCGGTATGGTGTACCCATGTCCATCATCATAGATAACAAACTTCCATTCAAGAATCAAGATGTTCATGAGCTGTGTGAGAAATTCCACATCCAACACCGCTTTTCCACTCCCTATTACCCACAAGGAAATGGTCAGGCCAAAGCATCAAACAAGAACATATTAAGAATCCTCAAGAAGACAGTCAATGATGTTGGTTGTGATTGGCACGTTCAATTAAATCAAGCACTTTGGGCATACTGCACTAGCATTTGAACCCATACAAGCGCAACTCCCTACTCACTGGTCTATGGAGAAGAAGCTATCTTACCTATTGAGGTTAAGATATCATCTCTATGGGTTTCCTTGCATAATCTCATTGATGATGAAGCATACTGAGTATCACGTCTTCAGGACTTAGAGCTACTTGATGAGAAACGACAAGCTGCATGCAATCACCTCAAAGCTTATCAATAACGTATGAGTAGAAGCTATAATCATCGGGTTAGACCTCGCACATTCGAGGTGGGTGATCTTGTTCGTTGATAAAATCCTCGTAACCAACCCAACCGAGAACATCAGGGAAAGTTTGAATCAAATTGGCTAGGTCCATATGTTATCATTACTGTATTTGGGTCTGGGGCATATCGGCTGGCTACTTCAGAAGGAGAACTGCTAGCAGATCTGATCAACAACATGCACCTCAAATGGTTTTATACATAAGCTGCACAGAGCATCAAGCTCCCATGCCTACCAGAAAAATACCAAAAACATTCAAATAAATTTCCTGAGTAAAATACAAAAAAACATCAAAAATAGTAAAGAAAAATCATGCATCCAAATGGTGAACAACCACTCCTGTGGCACCTTGGGTAAGTGTGATGGTGAAAACCTGGCAAACAGGTACCACTCATAAAGGCTATGGCTCCATTTTTTTTCAGGCTTGTTGCGATCACATTCATTGCATCCACTCATCCATCAGTCCAAACCATGGTTGGTTATTGATCTGCAATCCAGGATAATACTTCACGTGTCTCGTATCCCGCTTTTTCATAGTCATGTCTAAACTGGGGGCAATACCCTTAATCTAGTTTGATGGAAGTGGATACTACATTGTTTTGTGATTCACTGAGTTCTACATTGAAAGCTATCTCACAAAATCCAAAAACATTCAAAACTATCTCACAAAATAAAAAAACATTCAAAACTATCTCAGAAAATACAAAAACATTCAAAACTATCTCACAAAATCCAAAAACATCAGAAAACATCAAATCAATCAAAAACATGGCACCACCCTGTACATACATTTTTTGAAAGCAGATACCAAGAAAAACATTACAAAAAACTCCAATGACGACCACTTATTTGATCAACCAAACAATCAACATCAAACACGCAAAATGTCTAAAACAAGGATGCATCCTTCCTTACCAAAACATAGACATGGTGCCATTTTCTTTGACAAGAAAATTTTGTTTAAGCTATCAACTACTTGATTAATTTGTGGGTCATTTATTCATATCAGGCTCCTATAGCATTGTTTGTGTATCTTCTGTGAATTATTCCAGTGAAGTTCTGGGGCATGTACTAATGGTGTCTACGTGGGAAGTTGACTAAGCTACGTGATCATAGGAAAATACAGTCATAGATCACTACGGCTTGCTGACTACAGTGTATACCTCGACTATATGAGAATGAACCATTATCGAGGATCCATATTCTTTATATATGTTGTTTGCTTACAGGTACAATGCTCCATCTTTGGTTCCTACTGCCTCATCCAAACACGATGATGGTTTATCTCTGATTACAGTATGAACTTATCTCAGGATATGATCGGCGAAAGATCAAGGAGGACGTTCCAAGTCATGCATAAGAAGGAGATTATACTTGTCTGTTCTGCAAGCAATACTCAGGTCAACTTGATCCATTATATCAAGTTGCTTGTATTAACTTGCTATATCAAAATTCATGTAAGAACTACTCAGGTCATCTTGAATCATTATGTCAAGTTGCTTGTATTTTCTTACAACATTTTAAAGCTCAATGATGAAAATAAAGCAATATGGATCGTCATTCCATCTCATCTATTTATATTGCATTATGTTCCATCTCGCCCATCCATTTACTCATTCATTATTCATATACATGGTTTTGTATGTAAGTGCGAACAAAGCTAATATAAGCAGTTATGTGAAAATTGAGCTGGTCTTGGATACAATCACGACAGAGTACTCTGATACATCATCAAGTGCATCATGCAAAGTCTAAACAACCTTGCATTCATCTATCATGATCATATCGTCATCATTACATTTAGTTGCATTTACATCAAGTGCATTTCATATCATTTAGATGCATAAAGTTACATATAGTTCATTATCATTTATTGACATTAGTCTTATTATATCATTTTCATCATTGCATAATCATGACATTTAGATTCATTCATATGATACAAATATCCTTGATTGTATTAGCCATTACTATGCATTCATTTAGTGTCAAGTTACCAATCATCATTTATCATCATTTATCATCATTTATCATTTTATACATCTATTTCTCTATCCATTAGTTAAGTGAATTCATTTATCCATTTAGTATATTTTTATACTCATTCAATGCTTTTCATTTAGGAATCATTACAAACATGCATTCATTTTTTAATTGCATTAAGGTGCAGTTATTCGTGAGTTGCATTATCATTTCACATCATCATATTTTTCACCATTTAGATTCATAAACAAAACCATTTGTTTCCACATAGGTTCATATACATTATCCATATACGTTCATTTAGATATCATCATTTCAATATTTTGTACTTTACATTTGTTACATTCACCATCTAGATGCATTTACATATATAAATCATTCATTTACCACATTAAATCCTAACAACATTGCATATCATTATCTCATTGTCTCATCAAAAAACCAAAAAAAAAATATAAATATATATATATATCATAATCATCCTTTTTATTATGCATACATAATCATCATGGCATTACATAAGGTATTACATCACCAACACATCATGCACAGATATATAAACCTGCATTTACATGTTAGCATCATGTCATACAATATGCATATAGACATCGTGTAGGCATAAATCATCATAAAAACATGCATATGGGAATCATCTCATAAAAACACATACATATAGAAAGTATAAATTATCCATCTGAGTATAAAATCATAAAATCATCATCCATACATGTCATCAAAATGCATATCCTCACAAAAATGGGATCTCCTCATATATCAAATCATATCACCAAAAATATACATGTATCAGAGTATGATGAAGTCCAAAACATCGGCTACCAAGAGCCATCCAAGACACAATCCAAAATGACAATATAAATACATGCATACAAAATGCTCTATCAGATACCACTCTGACCTGATGCTACACACCCATCTCTACCTGCTCCCCCACTAGCCCCTGCACCACCTGATCTATCTCTCCAGGGAGGACCCATCACACCTCCACTGCTTTGCATCCTCTCAGACCGCTCTGATCTCTCTCGACGCATCTATGAATAACTCAATGCCCATCAACTAGATGGCACCTCCTACTCATATAGGCCCCGCCAGTAATCCACCTCTACACTTGCTCTCCATACCTCCCTCACCAAAGCCTCCACATACGGCCCCTATCTCGGTACTCCCTCCAAGGCCTGCACTCTCTCTTGCAACTGGATCACCCTATCCATGACCTGATCTCTCTCCTACAGCACCACAGACATCTTTGACTCTTGGGAAAACAACTAAACATCTCTAGCTACTACCTTTGCCTCTAAATCCTCTACGCGAGTCTACAAAAATCCTATCATATGATCTCGCAGATCTCCACCTATAGCTCCCATATCCATAGGTGCCTCCCTAATGGCTCCCTCTCCCGTCGCTCCCTCCTATGTATCCATAGGTGCTTGTCCCTCACCTGCATCCCTGCCACCTAATCTCATACCTCCCTACATCAAAGGTCCCTAAGATAGCCGCAATGGCTGCCCACCTCTCCCTCTCTGTTGTAATCGACCACCACCCCCACCTCCTCCTCTGAATCTGCCACCTCCTCCAAAACCACCACCCCCTGCTCCTCCTCCTCCATCCCCACCACCACCATCTCCATCACCACCATCCCCTCTCCCCCATCCACCTACTACTCTACGACCTCCTCTCCTCCTCCATCTCTGTCCCCTCTCCTCCTCAAAATCTAGAATTGGCTCTGTCAGATCTAATATCTAAGGAATCGGATGCGCCACAATATACTACGTATACTCCTCTGACACCCCAGCATCCACCATCCCCGACCTCATATGCCATGGTATTGCTTGTAGTGTGCGAAACGCTACTAATGCCTGATCATACGATAATACTAGCCCCCATAAGTACCTCTCTCAGACCACCCTAGCATACTCTCCTGAACCACTAGGCAATCCTTACCTCCACCCAAACTATCTCAACACCCGGCCCAGAAGCTGTCTCTCCACATTGTAGGTTGTCCTACCAATGAGGAATCGAGTCATGAAAACATATGGCAATGCCTCTGCATCATCCTCCCATGTCTCGCACTTAATGTATGGCCTCCAGATCACTATATCCAAGTCATCCAGTGCCCACCGCCACCACTCTAACTTCCCTAGGTGGGGCTGACTCATTATCCCTCCATACATGTATACATAGGGCTAATCCACTACTCGAAATCTCAAACTGACTAGTCGGGTAACTGGTAAATGCTCCCATGCCCAAATATGCAGTAACGTGATACTCACTTCCAAAGAACCCATCCCTCGATATGCTACCTCATGTAGCTTCTGATATAAGTGTGATAGCATGCATGGTCCCCATGCAAAGCGGGTCCCCTCTGTCATCATCTACTTGATCACCTGACCCAAACCAATGACCAGTCCATGTGATCGTCTATCTAGACATAGTAGTCCCCCAACAATACCTGATAGCACTGCTGGTAAAGGCTCATATAAGGCTGCTATGTCCTTGCAGGCTATCGACCCATCATCAATATACACATCCTCCTCAAAATATCTCTGCACTGCTAGGGTCCCCCACACTCGGTCATAGCTCACCATCTCTCCTTGGATAAGAATGTGCAGGATGCACCATACATCTTCCAGAGTCACTGTCATCTCTCTCTGCGCTAAGTGAAACGTACATGTCTCACTATGCCACCACTCTGCCAATGCTTTAATCAAACCATGATTCATCTGAATCACGGGCATGCACATCACATCACACAGGCCTGTAGCTGCAACACAATCCACCTTGGCCTCTGTCAACCGATCGCGCAACACCTATGTGGCGGGATGCCTCTCGCACAACTGTAAGATGCAAAGATCCTCCTGCACACATACATCAACCATCATCATCAGTTGTTTTTTTTCGAACTTTCTTAAGTTTAAATCTAGACTATCAACAGATACTTTGATCAGATATCTTTGGGTCTCAACAGGTAAGCAATCATGACACACCTGGACTTCAACAGGCATTTATCCTAATAACCTAAGCCTCTTCAGGGCTACTATGGTTCAAAACAACTCTCACCTCATCTCTCCATCCATCCATCATTGGCATCGGGAGATTTTTGTTCAAACACACTAGGGCATCTATTTTCCTACACAAAAGCGCTATCTTGCACACAACAATGCTAATCTCCTAGCAAAAGCGCTCAATCAACTAGGCAATAGCACTCAAACAACAATAGCGCTATACTGACTCTACCATAGCGCTACTAAACCTCAACAATGCTAATTCAACTACTCAATAGTGCTAACAAAGTAAAAGTGCTATTCTAACTAAACACAAGCGCTACCTCACAACAAAAATGCTCAATTGACTGAGCAATAGCGCTAAAAATCCAAGTGCGCTAAAATAGCTATGCAATAGCGCTAACCCTGACAACAGTGCTAGAACTACTATGCAATAGCACTAACCCTGACAACAGTGCTAGAACTACTATGCAATAGCGCCATAGCGAGACAAAAATGCTAATTTGGCTGACAACAACACCATTGTCTTGACTCAACTTGGACCTAGCTAAAAACATATAAAAAATGCACAAAAATCAAAAATTCAAATTCACATACTGCTGGTCCATAGTCGTCTGGCCGCTGGAATTGACGGACTCGCTCTAAACGGTGCTCTGCTATGGGAACCGGCATCCTGACTGCTGATTGCTCCTCCACAAAGTCAAAACTAGAGCTTAGATTTCACTATGGTCGCGAATGCAAATGAGTCTATTTTCACCCCTTTCTCCCCACATAAACCCTTTGCCGTAACCCCAATTTTCCTCTGCTCACCGCCATGGTCCCCGTGAACTTCCCAAACCTCCCATTTCTTCATTTTATCTCCAATTTCTTCTATTTTTCACCAGTATTGTTAACTTCTTCTCTTCTACCACCCTACCAATTTTCATTCTTTTTCGAGAGATCGCCCGATTTTTCAAAAAAATTTGGCCCATCTCTCGAGGGGGCATACCACCCACTAAATTAACATTTTATGGGGCATTTCTTCACACCTATTTTTTTCTTTCTTTGAAACGACGTGATAAACTCTACCGTCTCAAAGAAGGGCAAATGTAGTCACATAAATCAATCCATTTTAATTAAATGAATATTTGCTATTTATTTGATTAAAAATCCACTAGCCATTAGTTAATTAAATTAACATATAATTAATTCATCTTCAAACATTCTCCTATTAATTAAATAAATTATTCAATTTATTTCAATTAATTCATTAAACCAAATTCATAATCAATTAAATGAATAAATCTTATTTATTTAATTTAATCCACTTTCCTCTTTTAAATAAATTAAATAAAACATTTATTTAAATCATGAAACCCCCCCCCTCCCCACTTGCATTTTCCTACAAATGCAACTTGCAACCACAAGTTGAAATAAATTAATTTTATTTTAATTAAAATCCTATTTTCCCTCACCCACCAAACCCACTTGCAATCCTAACCCCCTTCTAGATTCTTCTAAACCTTTCCTAATTAACCTAACCCATCCCCTAATTATTGTCACATTCCTAAGCAACTTGGAGTCACTTCTCAAAGACTTCAAAGTCTTTGAAAAATATTTAATGCTTTGTGTGTTCAACAATTTAACCTCTAAAGTCTTCTAAACAACTTATGGCTCTTACATGACCATTTATGGTTAACCCTTAACTCAACCCTCATATGACTCATGTGTCTCCTCAAACATTTATTATTTTGACCATGGCTATCCCTTTTACCTTTTCACAAGAGTTTATCCATTGGATAAAATATTTATTCTTTAAATAAAGAATTTATTCACTCAACCCAACCTTGACCTTAACTCCCAAGTTAACTCTCAGGTCATGTCAAGCATTTAATTATTATTCCCTCTCCTCTCAACCTATCTCACATTGACACTTGTCATCTTGGGATTGGGTTGAAAGCCATCACATGGATTGATTATCATTCAATCTTGACCCTTGTTGAGATTACTCAATCCCAACCATCCATTGCTCCATTTTTCCTATAAATAGAGCCCATTTCTTCATAAACCAAATCCTAAAAACTTGTATGCATTTAATCTATAGTGAATTTTAGAGAGAGTATTTAGTATAAAATCAAAAATATTGTCATTTTGGACTAAAAAAAGAAATTTTAGTTCATTTCATAATATGTCTAATTAGCTTATTTTACACTTGCATAACATAAGTCATAATCATCTACAATCTTGAATATTCATAAGCATCCATAGTGCAAAAAGCTGTTGAGAGCTACACTAATTTGGAACTTGGAGAGGAGAGGAACAAAGGAGAATGAGCTAAGAGCATGTTAGAAGGCATTTGGAGATGTCTTGTGGTATTTACTTCCATAGTTAAATATTTTATCATGTTTTTAGTGTCTCTTTTGATATGCCAGCTTAGATTAGTTTTTGGTTGATTAACACTAACAGTTTCTTGTGTTTTTGTGTGTTATACGACCACAGGCCTTTAATATAACATTGTGTGTATTTTGCAGAACATCACATAGCATAACTATTAAAAATCATAGTGCATAAATAACACTATAACAACATTTAACAACAACTATCAGCAAAAAGGAGCCAAGTCTTTAGAAATCAGAAACAACAACAGAAAACAAAAAAACAAACTACAGGGGTGCATTGCGCACCCCAGTGGATTTCATGGCACTGTTCGATTCAGTGGATAGGAAATTGTAAAGGTCCCTAGACTCCTACTTATCCTCCTCCTTGTCCACAGAGCGTTCCCTCAATGGAGAGAGGGTGAGTGCTGAGTTGTGTAACACCTGCACATAAAATCTGTTAAGGCTTGCCATTTGGCCTTCCCAAGCCTCCATCTTGTTCTTGAGCTAGTTATCATCACCCTTGATAGCCTGAAAATCAATCACAAGGCCAAGGTTCTCAATCCTCTACGTGATGTCCAACACATCTGTGCTCAGCTTTTCTATTTGTTGAAGAGTAGGGACACCCTGGGGGTTCACATTAGCCATGTCATCTGTAGTCTCTTCAATCTCTTTGGGAACATCTCCAATAGGGGAGTTATCAATGTCATTAACCAGGCCCATCAGGGGGATAGGTTGCATCACCTATTCAATCATTTTTTAATCCCAGTCCAAGTTACTCGAGTCTAGGGCTTTGTTATCAAAAATTTCCTCGCCCATGACACCCTCAGTGTCTATGTTCATAGGGGCCATATACTTAACATCAATAGGGTCTTGGGTTTGCATTTTAGAATTACCCATGTCAACGACACCAACAATGGTCAGAACCATGGGGTCCCTAGTCATATCCACATCCACAGCATCCCCATCAGGGGCCCCCATAGTGGTATTAGGGTCCTCTCCCTCCTTGTCCCCAATGGGGTCCTCCTCGAAGTCCACATTTTTTATCACCGGGGTCTTCTTTTTATGGCTTTTGGAAGCCATTATGGAGGATCTCCTTTCAACCTCATAATTAGGGGAAGGATTATCATTCTCAGCATCCTTTCAAGAGGAATTGTCATCAAAGACAATACATTTGTGTTAAACTAGGGTTTTGCCTTTGCCATTGGATAGGGAGCGGGAAGCACTAAGAGAGGCTGACAGAGTTAAACTGGGGGAGACTGCCGATAAGGAAACTATCGAGGCATAAGCAAGTAGGGACATGGTGGTCATAGAAAACCCCTCATGAGGATACTAGAAGAATCTACGAAATGTTGTAGACAGGGCCGCAAGCTGCTGAGGAGTAGGCATGCAGGGCTGAGAGAGCGAAAGGTTCTGGGGGGGGAAAGGGCCTCATGGAATTTATACAACCTATAAATGAGGCCCTAGTGAAGGAGGTAGGGCAGCTTATCCCCATTCTTGGGATCCATGGTGTCCTTAACAAAACTTTCTATAGAGTGCAGCAAATAAAATGGCAGACAAAGCACATCATTGTTGCGGAAGTGATTGAGGAGGGGCAAATGATAGTAGTAGAATACCTTATGCCTGCCTTCGAGAGTGAATTACTTCATGATCATAAGGCAGATCATGTTCCATGGGTGTTTGAGTTCCTCCTGAGAAAACCCACCTTGTATCTTGAGTTATTCGCAATTATGGAAGAATCATTTCAAGCCTTCGCTATTTGCAACATGGTTGGTACGCTTCCATTGGTAGACATCAAGGGTCAGCTTCGTAGCCTTGGAAATAGTCTTTTCGAAGACATCAAAGGCAATATCGCCCACTAAGACACACCTCCCAAACTAGGAGGAGGCAAAAGTAGCTGAGAGCTATTCATCGTGGCCCTTCAGGCATTCCAAAAAATCGACAACCCCTCCTTCAATGCAAAAATTCTAGACTAGGGGGTCATTTTTAAAATCATCTGGCTTATCCGGTTCATATCTAAGTCTGTAGCCCCCCATATCCTCCACCAACAGAGCTTCTTTAGTCATGAAAAACTTAGCACAGATCAAGTTGCAGAGACCCTTTGAGAAGCAAGCCAAGAAGAGATAATGGGAAGTGTGCGAGCCCGACGTCAATAAATGAGACATGAAGTTGGGCGCATGGGAAAAAATGAAGTCACTTTTAGAAATGATTTCTTGGTTATGAGGCATTAAGATCCAATAAATATCGGTGGCAACCAGCATATTACCAATCCAATCATACCTCATCATGACATTGTAATTCCAAAGGAATTGCCAACACAACAACACATGCATCATCGCCAGCCTGGTCGAACGAGTCACCACCATATCAAAAAGGATCAAAGGGATATTCCAAAAAATTGAATTATGAAACCAACACCTCTAGAGTACTTCGAGGGAAGAGAGGAGGGTAAGGGAAGCACTTGGCAGCAACTCAATCATTAGTAAAGATTTTGGATTTCTCTTCCTGAAGAAGGAAGTTAACATGGTTCGGGAGGGAATTGTGACTCCTCCAAAGTCTTAATCCTAAGAGGTTTAAACCAATGGCCGCCAATGCATCTACCATACTATTTCCTTCCCTGAAGACATGCATAATTATGAATGACTCAAGCCCAGAGATGAGTCTTAGGGTGTCCCTGATGGTTCCCTCAATTGTCCAATTAAGCTTATTCCGCCCTTTGATAGCATCAATGATGAGCTTGGCATCACCCTCAATGTCCATAATCCTGATTCCCATGGTGAGGGCGGGGTGAATTCACCAAGCTAAGGCCATAGCTTCATCCTGATTAGAGGAATACCCATTCAGGTTACTCGCATAAGAAGCAACAAGGTCCCCCGAATGGGATCTAATAACCCCTCCACTTGTAGTCAGGGCCCCCTGGCAGCCCCATCAAAATTGAGTTTGAAATGTGTAGCCGGAGGGCTCTAGACTGTGCTTTGTCTTAGGAGTCTCTTAGAGAAGTCAACAAGAGAGAATGAGGGGGGAAAGTTCTAGCATCTAGCAATTTCCTAGTCCCAGGTAGAGGGGGGCTTGGATGCCATCTGGGTTTTAGAAACAGATATATTCTCAAGAATAAACTTAAGGAATTGAGCAAACACAGTTTCCACAGAGGCCTCTTTGTCTCTTAATATCCTATCATTCCTTTCCTTCCAGATACTCCAACTCACGTTGGGGGGGGATCTGCTTCCATAGTTGTTGGATAAGGGGGTTGGAAGAGGGGCCCCAAAACTCCTGGGACAAATTATCATTCATAATCCAATATATATTGAGCTTGTTATTGACCATCCCCCAGAGCTCTTGAGTGAAGGCACAATGGAGGAAGAGATGAGCAGGACTTTCCTCATCATTTTTGCAGAGGATGCATCTGTTAGGGAATTGGAATCCCCTCTTGACCAAATTGTCTTGGGTTAAAGTTTTGTTGACGAGAGTAGTCCACAAGAAGAAATTAACCTTGGGGATGAGTTGGGGATTCCAAACCTCTTTCCAGATAGAGGTGTAAATAGGTTCTCTAAGTAAGTTGGTGTAGGCAGTTCTGACAGAGAAGTCTTCAGAGGGGTCCCACTTCCAAATGAATCTATCCTCCCTAGGAAAAAGGGGGAGGAACATACCAGCCAAAAGCTTCTGGAGCTCTCTCGCAGTAGGGAGGAGGAAGGGATGATCAATGCAGCAATCCTCCAAGTGCGATTGCTGAAATAATCACTGACCCTTTCACCAAAGAAGCTTTTGGTGGCATCTTGGAGCCTTATCAAGGAGGGGGAAGAAGCAAGGGGTCTCTCTCCTAACCATTAATCCTCCCAGAAGATAATATTCCTACCATTTCCAATAAGCCACTTCAAAGCCATGAGATAAAGGGTCCCTGGAGCTCAAGATGTTATTCCAAATTTTGGAACCCCTGGGAAGGCCCTCCTCTTTCACAACAGAGGAAAGGTACCCATTATCAAGATACTTGGCTCTAGTGATCATGCTCCAATTTGTATCCTTATTCAGAAGCTTCCAGGCAATTTTAGTCATAAGGGCCTTATTGAACCTTGAGTTCTTGCGAGTTCCCAAGCCACCCATGGCCTTAGGAAGACAAACTTTGCCCCAGCCCACCAAGGCGAGCCTCTTCTTTTCTTCCATTCCCGTCTAGAGGAAATTCTTTTGGATATTTTCCCACTTAGCAGTCATAGCCGCAGAAATCTTAAAAGGGGAGAGAAAGTACATAGGGATCCCCTGGAGGGAGGAGGAAAGTAGCTACAATTTCCCAACACTACTGAGGAATCTACTTTTCCAACCAGCCAACTTCTTCTATATTCTTTCGAGGATAGAGATCTAGAATGAATTAGAGACATCTTTAACAGTCAAGGGGAGGCCCAAGTAGGTGCCAAGGAGGGAGGCCCTTTGACAACCAAGGATTATGTATAATTTATCTTGAAGATGTACATGAGTGCAAAAGAAGTAAATTGCTGCTCTTTTCATAGTTAATGTTTTGGCCAGAGGCCAAAGCATAGGAGTTGAGAAAGGATTTCCAAGCCTTATCTTCCCACACAGAGGAGATACCAAAAATA
The DNA here is from genome assembly GCF_030272615.1 of Cryptomeria japonica. Classification (NCBI taxonomy): domain Eukaryota; kingdom Viridiplantae; phylum Streptophyta; class Pinopsida; order Cupressales; family Cupressaceae; genus Cryptomeria; species Cryptomeria japonica. The sequence continues at coordinate 135,343,298 of NC_081409.1, forward strand.
ATAGTGTCATTGATGAACTGCTGCAGAACATTGGGGGACAATGTAGAGGTAGGTTTGATGCCCAGTGGAGCTCCCCTACGAACCATAGAGTTCAAGTTAGAAGCCAACACTTCTACAAGGATGATGAAAAGGTAAGGGGATAGAGGATCCGCTTGTCACAACCCTCTGAAGGTCTTGAACTTCTCTAGGGGCCTCCCTTTGAGAAGCACAATGTAGGTGACAATAGATATGCATTCCCCAATAAGTTTGATGAGTTTATCTCCAAACCCCATAACTTTGATAACTTTGGAAAGGAAGTTCCAGTTGACTCTATCATAAGCCTTGGAGATGTCAAGATTGAGCACCATCCTCGGCTGATGACACTTATCCATGGAGTGAATAATCTCATGAGTAGAGATGACCGCATCAAGAATCTATCTACCCGGGACAAAACCCTTATGGGAAGGGATAATTAGAGGATCCAAGAAAGGTTTGAGCTAATTAACAAGAACTTTACTGAGATTTTATAAATAGTGTTGTAGAGACTGATAGAGCGGTATTCCTTGAGAGTAGACACCTCCTAAGTTTCATGGACAAGGGCAATGAAGGTGTGATTGAGCTTGTTGAGGAGCCTTCCAAATTAGAAAAAATCCCTAATGGCCAAAACAACACCAGGGCCCACCACATCCCAGAAATCTTGGAAAAAATCCAAGGGGAAACCATTAGGTACTAGGGCTTTGAAGGATCCCATAGCAAAAACAACGGACTTGACTTCCTCCTCAGAAATAAGGGCCACAATGAGGTTGTTATCTTCCACCAAGAGGGGTGGTGGGAGGAAGTTGAGAAGATCGTCCCTAATAGGGGCCCCCAAGTCACCATCTTTCCTAAATAAATTGGCAAAATAGTTGGAAGTCAATCTACTCAAACTATCCACATCATTGACCAATAGATTGTTATCATCCCTGAGGGAGGAGATGTGGTTTCTACGCCTATGGATAATAGCAGATCTGTGAAAGAAAGTTGTATTCTTGTCACCCTCTTTGAGCCATTGAACCTTGGATTTCTGTTTCTAGTAGAGTTCTTCTTTGTCAGAGTTTTCCTTCCATTTTTGTTGAGAGCAGCCTCCTCCATATGGGTAGCTTCAAGGGAGTCACCTTGATCAATGCGCTCTTGGATAACAGTCAGTTTACTATTGAGCTCCTTTTTTTTCTTGAAGATATCCCTGAAGGTGTATTTGTTCCAACCCCAGATGTTTCTTTTGACCAAGTCAAGCTTTTGGGCAATCCTGAACATAGGTGTGCCAAGTATGTTGGTGCTCCACCATCTTTTAATGCAATCCTTGAACTCTGAATGAGAGTTTCACATTATTTCATACTAAAAAGGATGATTTTTCCATGTAGCATTTGTGGTATTCCAGAGGAGTAGGGGGTTGTGGTCAGAGACCATTCTGGGGAGGGCAGTGAGCTTCAAGGAGGGACCAATTCCCCAGTTGCTCGAGATAAGAAATTGGTCATGTCTGACCTGAATAAGATCCTTTCCCTTCCTAAGATTGGACCAAGTGAATTTTTGCCCCGTTAGTTCCACATCCATCAACCCATTCTTGCTAATGAAGTTGGCAATATCAGTCATGTTGTCAGAGTACTATGGAAGGCCTTCCAACTTCTCAGAGGGGATCAAAGGAGAGTTGAAATCACCTGCAATCAACTAGTGGGCATTGACATTATTTTGTATTAGAGTTTATGTTGTTCTAGAGATTTAATCTATCCAATTTGACATTGGGGGTGTAAACATTAACAAGAAGGCAGGAGTCCATCAAGGAAGAGAGTTCAGAGACCAAAAGGTTAGCCAAGGAGGAGAGAAGACTGCTAGAAAAATGGGAGGAGTCCCACATGGTGACCAAGCCAGTGGAGGCTCCAGTAGCATCACTGATAAAAAACTTAGCACCAAGACAAATTTTCCCAAAAATAAGGGAAAAGGAAGACATAGACATCTTAATTTCTTGGAGAAGAAGGACCATAATTTTATTTTTAAAAATACACTTCTTAAGAGCATATTGCTTTTGGGGGTTGTTGAGGCCCCTCATGTTCCTTGAGATGACCTTCATTTCTTACCTTTTATGGATGTCTCCAAGGTCCGTTGCCTGCCATTGGCAATATCCCTTGCCGCTTCCTTTTTTCTTGATAGTCTCTATTATGGCCGACTCACATTAAGGTCCATCCCCACATCAGGATTTGCATTCTGGGTATTGCGTCTTTGAGTAATCCGTCCCTTGTCAAGAGGAGTCATGCAACCACTAGATGACACACTAGGAGCACCAGGTGAGGATACCCTAGTTCAGAGTGGGAAACACCAACGGGGAGGGAGCTATCTTGAGGGTGAGAGTGGGGTCCCTCACAATCTTGCCAACTTCTAGTTGATCAACTAGTGAAACCGAGCTGGTCGTCGGGGAGATGCACTATTCCTTCAAGGCCGATTTAGAGGATTCATCCACATTCTTTGCAGGTGATTTGAGAAGGTTGTTAATACTCTCAACAAAGGGGTATTCTTCTATAACTGGGTCCTCAATTGCTGGGGGAGGCAAGTCCAAGCCAGGAGTAGGAGTCACAACAAGCCCCACAACCGAGTCTTGATGAATAATAGGAGCATTTGGCACAGGGTCTTCAACTAGGACCAGGCCCTTAAGCTTGAGAGGAAAGGGGCCTAGAGCTTTACATTGGGAAATAATATGCCCAAATTTGAGGCATTTTTGGCAAAAGAGGGTGGCTTTTTCATAAACCAGGGCTTGAGTGCAGCTACCAAGCCTGGATTTGAGGGTTATAAAGTTGGGGAGATTCATGCTCATAGTAGCTTGAACACAGAAATGAGCATAGAATAGACATGATTTGGTTATGGTGATATCATCAACACCAACAAAATGACCAAAAGAGTTCCCAAACCATTTAAAGATGGACTCATCCCAGTATTGAAGGGGAAGCCCCAGGAGCTGAACCCATATTGGAGCGATTTTCTGCAAGTTAGCCACTGGGTCAAAGTTGACCTTCCAACGATAGAGAGATAGGTTGTTTCAACCATAGGACTAGCATCCAAAGAGGACAAGAGAGAAATCCTCCTGAACAGTGAATTTGAAGAGGAAGAGGGATCTAGGCATGGCACTAACAAAAACACTCCCTTTCAGTTTCCATTTGTCCTTGACCCATTTTCTAACCATCTCCCCTGTGGGGTGCAGGGAGAAGAATTTTCCCACCAGAGTATTAGCCATGTTATGCAAAATGTGGTCCAAAACAACATCAGGAAGCTCTAAAGATGTTCCCTCCTTAGTTTGTGAGTAGATGGGGATGATGTTGGGGTCCACAGTCTCAGTGTTTCCAACCAACACATTTTTCCATCCTTTGAGATTCGTGTTAACAGCTGAAGGTTCTGTGATATTTTGTTTATCATGAACAACATGCACATCGGGAATAGGATTAGAAACCACGGGCATGGCCAGAGAGCTCTCCAAAAAAGAATCATCAATCTGAAACACAGCCGGATCGGAGGGATGATCTACCATGGGACTAGAAGAGGATGTGACAAACACTATCAACATTGCAAAGTCAAAAATGGGGTTTGTAGGTAGTAGGGGAAGATCCCCACCAGTAGACTCTACCATGAATGACAGGGGTTTGATAGTAATATTCTGTTAAATTTGGAGTTCAACAATTTTATTTTTAAATAGGTGCAAAAAGATTTCATTTTTCAAATATAACAATTTTTTTATAACTTTCATGGCCACATTTTCTAGAGAGTTTAGAATCTAATTTTCTTCCCTAAAACAATGTTCTATTTCATATGTGTCAATGTTCTCAATGGACTTGTTGATATAGTCAATTATGTAATTTGGATACCAAATTGTAAAATTTCTATGTGCTACCATGTTAATGATATTCATTGAATCACCTTCAACATTTAGGGAATATATTTTTTTTATTTTTGCCAATTCTAAAAAGAAAATCATATGTTTCTATAATGTTGATTGTATTGTCTAGGAATTTCTTGGAGGTAGACACAACAATCTTTTCATTATGATCTCTAGATACAATGCCTACACCAAATTTACCTAGATTGATTTTTGAATATCCATCAAATTTAATGTTGAAGTAATCATGTGATGAAGGAATCCATTTGATTGATTTTCTACCTACCTTCTTTATTTGAGTGTAGGTCCCATTTTGAGGGAGTGGTTTCAATAGTTTGATTAAACTAAATTTTGTTGGTTCTTCCCATCCTAATCTAGGGTAGGTAAATAAATGGTTGGAAAATGCTAAGATCTACATATGTCAAAGTCTCAAACAAGAGTGGTGTTACATAAAAATAGGTCAAAGGATCCAACTTGGAAGATTTAGTAACTTAGCTATTTAAATCACTTTTTTAATATCAATATAATGATTTTAACTTTTAAAGTTTAAATGAATTCTATTGGACACAAATTTGTAATATGAGTGCATTATAATTTGAAAAGGAGACTCATTATATTTCATACATGAAAATGTTTATATGTTTTTTTGACATATGCATTTTATGGATGCAATGCATTGGTTGGAATTGTGGAAATTCTAATTTATTTTGTAGGTAGATTATACAAAAGAAAAAGTGTATTTTAATAATAAAAGAGGTTCAAAGAATTATCCCATATTGAACTAGATTCTCACTTAAAGACTAACTTAGAGATGATCAACTAGATGAAAAGGTTTGGATCTTCAAATTATATCTCACTTGGAGCAACTAGAGGTTATGGTTGTAGTTGTGATATAATATTTTTGTAACTAAGACAATAAAAAGTTTGGGTAGCTAGAATAGTTTATGATCCAAAGGTTTGGTAATGTAGCTAGTGAGAAGGTTTGATACATAAGATAGTAAAAGGTGATTTAGTAAATAAGGAAATGACAAGTTTCATAGGCATTATAGGGGAAGAAGAAATATAGCTTTGTTAATCAAGATAGTGATGTTTATGTAGTCATGAGAGTTAACCATTATGAATGTCATAACTCATTAATTGTTTGTTTGAATTGTAATGTTTGTCAAACTCTATTTTTTGTATCCTATCCCATAAGAAATATGATGTAATTGAATAATATTAAAATATCACATCATAATTAATTTATTAATATTTTGTTAATAATGTATTAAAAATTAAAAAAATATGATTAATTAAAATAGATAAATAATATAATCAATAAATTTATACATATTATTTATATGTATTATTGTTCATTTAATCATTACCTCTACAATCCATTACTATGATAAATCATAAGTGTGATTGATCGATTACCCTTGAAAATGCAAAAGGAGACACCCTCTGCGGATCCAAAGAACAATTTGTAGCACTTGTGTGACTCTTGGCCCCAAGAACAGACATGATTTTTCATTCCTCATATTCTCTCGAAAACCTCACAATGATCTGTCAACTGGTTTAGAAAATTAATGAAAATGTGTTTTACTCAGTTTATTGAGGTGATATATATCCTGTCACAATCTTGTCTCTACTACACTAGTTTTCGCCGTCTCTTCATCATTCTATGTATATTATTGCACTTGTCGTACAGTATCATTCTGTCTAAATTTTCTTAGACCGAATGGATATGTCTCCAGTAATGTTTAAAACAGGAAAATTAATACTGCCATTATTTTTAGATATAATTGTAATAGTTCATAGTTGACAAAAGAATGTTCTTGTTTTTTATTTTATCATTTATTTGTTTGTAATTGATATTATTTTTTAATAGTTGGATCAAATAAAGGAATAATATGATCAATCAATCAATTTGTACACATTCATTTTTTAAGTATTTCGGTCTACTTAATCTTTATCTTTACAAACCATTACCATAATAAATCAAGAGCTTGATTGAAACGGATTGATTGCTTGTTTACCCTTTAAAATGCAAGAGACACTCAATGCTTATCCATCGTTGAAAACTGGTTTAGAAAATTAAGGAAAATTGCGTTTTTCTCAATTATTGAGGTGGAGAATATGTTGACATGTGATGCGTACCTTCTAGTTCTAGGTTACTTTTAAAGATGCCGCGACTCGACCCCGTGACAATCTTATCAATAATGCACATGGCTTTTCGATGTTGCTTCGTCATTTTAAGTATTTTATTGCATCATTCCGTCTTTACAATATTAGATCAGATAGATAGGTCTCCAGTAATGTTTGATAACAGCAAAACAAATACTGCCGTTATTTTTCCAGGGTTCTTTTCATATAGAAGGGATCCCGGTATATTAATCCTCTTTAAATTTGAATCTGCAATTAATGTCTCAATCGGATTTACGTAGAAATTTTAGGGCAAATTCAATGTTACACAACTTTTTTTATTTATTTAAACTGAATGCAGACACCCACGTACTCCAGTGTAAGAGAGTACAATCGCTTCTTTAAAACATGTACAGAGTTGATTTAGTGATGGTGAATTTGTGTTCTATTATAAATTATATTATGAATGCGTATGGGCTGGAAAAAGCTCTCATACTAGTATATTCTTTTATTTTTTTACATTCATACAATCTCAAAATCAATCTGATTTACAATTAGATCACAATTGTTTGGATATGTAATTTATCCCATCCCTATGATCATTTCAATAGAATGTTTTAGATTAGATTAAAATATTAAATGTTTTGTCAGGTCGGTTTAAAGACCTGAGATGTTTCCAGAATGTTTCTAGAATTGTCCAACGAGCTCTATTTAAGAAGGCAGATGTAATGGTTTGTGGATGTAATAGATTCCAGTTATTAATGAAAATATGTTGTGGCACATGAGAAAATTGATTGTATTTATTTGTTTATATTTTATGTGTTATAATATTATGTTTGCGTTTTTATATGTGATGTTGATGCATGTCCATTCACCCATCAACAATATTTTACAATAAATAAAAAGATAGTTTTCTTTGATCAACCTTTACCACTGCCCTAACTCTTGCCAAAATTATTGTTAAATACATTTCAAATCTATTTGTTTTGCAACATATATTTTGCAGTGCATTGAAAAAAATTTAATGGGTTTAGGCCCTTCGTGTCTTTCATTCCCGATGGCCTTGCACTCTCAATCCTCCACCTTGTTTCTACAGCTTTTTACAATGACTTTGAGATCACATGGGAAAACGATTGTGCTATGATACACGACAATGGACAACGATTGCAGCTTATCTCATTTCCATGGTGCATATATATAATTTTAATAGTATGTTAAACGGGTCCATATCTCCTCCTTTACTATATTAAAGTAGGTTCAGGATTCCAATCCAAGAATGAATACCTCTTAGGCAAAATTGATATGAAATTAGGTTGGTGTGATTATTATATTTTCCTTATTTAAAAAATTTCAAGATTTAAGACTATTTGAGAAAGATTAAAAAAAGAAAAGGTCGTAGCACAATATATTTAAATAATGTAGTGAAGAGAGCGGTAGCGAGGAGAGCGGCTGGGGTTTCAGGAGGCGGGTGTTTGGAGGGAGAAGAAGATGTAGATGGCGGTGGGGATGATGGAGATGGATGGGGCCTTCAACTGGCGCTCTCTGTTGTGGCTATGCCTGGACTGGGTATAGTTTCTCTGCCCTCTTTTCAGAGCATTGTTTGGCAAGTTATGGCCCCCTTGACCTCTTTTGGGGTTTCTGGGTCTATGGGGATCGTTCCCTCCCATCTGGGTGTTGCATCGTTGGACTGGGAGGCTACTGTTGATTGCCCTATTTTTAGGGCTCAATGGTTTGAGACTCGTGGTGTGAACCGGCTCTGTGTTTTGGATCTCTCTGTTGTGGCTTGCTGGGGAGACATCTGGAGAGAGCGAGGTCTTTGGCTTGGAGGCTTGGTCTAAAGAGTTAAGAGGTGTTCCTCATGGGAGCTAGAGTTTTCTACTTGCTGGGCCATGGCGATTGTTGGCCTTCATGGTTGTTTCTGTCTGGGCTTTGCCCCCCAGTTTCCCCCTGCTTGATACTATTGCAGACATTCTGTGTGGCCTCAGAAGTCTGTGGAGATGTCTTGTCAAGGGTGTTTTGTCTTCTCTACCCTGCTATGGGTGTTTTTGGTGCATGGTTGTGGAGGACATACTCTGGGAGCTCTTTCCTTGTCGTCCCTTGCTGAATCTGCTGCTTTCACCTCAGAGGTGTTGGGTTTGGTTTTCCTCTGGGGGATGGAGGAGTGTTTTCTTACCCCTCGGGCTGTGTGAAATTTAGGTCCCCTTTACTTGGGGGTTGATAGGTTTTGGGCCTCTAATTCTGCCACTGATTGTTTGTGGGTTGTGTGGTTTTAGGGGAGGCCGGTGAACGCTTTGATCCTTTTTTATTTGATGTTGAAGGTTGAGATATTTCTCAGAGCTTCTCTTTGGTGGTGTTCCTAGTATTCTGATGGGAAGAGGGCTGCTTCATTGCCCTTATGGGCTGTGACCCATTTGATCTATGTCCTTCTGGTGGGATGGGTTAAGGGCCTTTCTGACTTATGTCTGTGCAGGTGTTTCTTTTTAGATGTTTTGGGTGCTTCCAATCGTGGTGAGGTTGTTGTCCTCCCCGTTAGACGAAAAGATGCTAGCGTGCAAGGTTCTGTTCTGGCCTTGTTATGTGCTTGGTTAAGGTACAACCTGGAGAGTGTTCTGCTTGTCAATGGGGTTTTTCCTCTTAGGTTGGCTCTATCTTGTTCGTCTTTTATGGAGGTGAAGCCTATCCCTATTGAGGTGGGGTTATTATTGGCGATTTTTTTGAGGGATGGCATCTTCAACTCCCATTGTCTTCTTTCATGTCCCTTATTGTTGGGAGCATCTCCAATTGAGGAGGGGATCATCTTGTGGAAGGAGGATTGTGGTTTCTCTTGGTGGTATTCTCTCAATGATGGCTGCTCCACTGCGAGATGGAGGTCAGTTATGGATTCTTTTTTTGGTATCGTCTTCTCATTTGTTGTGGGCTCCTCTCCTATTGAGGTAGAGAGAAGCTTGGCTTTTGAGGGGATGTTTTGTTGTTGGTCTAGATGCTGCTGGAGGACTCAGGATACCATTTGTGGTCCCTTTGTTAAGGTTTGGGGAACCGAGTTAAACCCCCCTTTTCTGTATTTGGGTGACTGGGTTGGTTGAGGTGTAGTTGATGGGTGGTCTGATGTTGTCTACTCTTGTGTCTCTAGTTATTTTCTTTTTGGAGTAAAGGTTTCGAGTCCTTTTGAAAACCCTTGAAGGTTTATGGGTCCTTTGAAAACCATATTTTGTTTTTTGTTTTCCCTTGAAGGGTTGTTGCCTTCATCTTTGTTTTAAGGTTCAAGGTCCTTTCAAAACCCTACTTTTCTCTGTTTCATGTTAGGGCCCTCTCCATACTTATCTAATAAAAAATAATTTAGATGTAGAGATTATTTTAAAAAATAATTGAAAAATATTTTTTCTTTGGTTGCATTCATTTATAATTTTAGACTTTTCATTTCGATATGAGAATACATGAGACTAAAGGTTTTACAATTAGATAATTCCTATGAGTGGGTTATTTGCAATTAAATTGGTATATCAATTTATAAACAATTTGAATATTTTACCAAGGTGATAAGTTGACAAGTTGACAAATTTTCTTACTTGTTTTTTATAATTGATATACAATTATGTTCACTTAATTTCATTGGTTGGTGAAATAGATGATTGCTACAACCTAACCATTTATTTCAAAGATGTATTATTTATTTTTAAGATAACTAATTAATAGATTAAATAATTAATAATGAGATTTATAAAGTAAAAATGTAAAAGATAAATATATATTTTATTAAAAAATTATAAAAATGGTAATCAATTTAAGTTTATTATTTTTAGTTCCATCTCCAAGTTTGGAAGTTTGTGTAAGAGACTTGTCTACTATCTTTGACGGTTCCTACATCACTGTTCCATTAGGTTCTAACAAAGATGCCTGTTTTCGAACTATAATTGGTTGAAAGAAGAGCCTGTCTCTTACTAATCAGACACTTAGATGGTTCTGTTAGGCCCACTGTCAGGTTTCTAACTCAGATCTTCAGTAAGCTTGTTGTTTCCATATATCGATCAGATTGTTTTGTAGAAGTCCATTTGATCTGTTTCACTTGCAGTTCTACTCTTAACTGCAAACCTTTTTTTTGTTTTTGATTTTTATTGGATTTGGATCCTCCTCACTTATTTTAATAAAGCTTTATTAATTTTAAAAATATATATTTTTTAGTATTATTTATGTTCATTTAATCTTCCCTTTACTACAAGTAATTATAAGAACTTAATTGAAATGGTTTTTATGAAAGAACACACCCTCTATGATCCATTCCTGAAGTTTATAATTATTTGAGATGCGTCTGCAACCGCTGAAAAAATTAATGAACCCCAGAAACAAAAGAGACCTAATTTGTCATCCCACACAAATATTATCTCAAAAACTTGTCAACCCACCCCACACTGCCTTCCAGAAGCAAAATGATAAGCCACTGTAGAATCCATTTCTTTTTAATGATACTGTGAAAATATAAATTAAATCTCTATTTGTGGAGTACGTAATATGAACGCGCCATTTGTTATAATTCACTATCACATTTGCATAGATATAAGTTACTCAATATTCGGCATATTCCATCGTACATTTCATCAGTATAAGCGAAAATTCTGTGGTGAGACAGAGACAACGAGTTTAGGAGACGAAAGCAAATGTTTTTTACTCAATTTGTTGCAGTGACCACATCTGTTGGCATTTTGTCAGATACCGGTCTGGATCCCTCTATGGTAATCTTATCTACGTGACATTTGTTTTAATGTGGGCTTTTGCTGTCACTAACGTCTTCACAAGTCTAATACAAAATTATTGCACTTGTCGATGGACTGGATGTGAAGAGTTATAGAGAAATTTTTTATATGGGTAATTGAATAGTTACCGAGAATAATTTGAGTGCAAATTGAATGTTCACAACCTTTATAATTTTAATGGCAGAAATTTGATTGAAATGAATTGAATGCTGACATCCGCATCGTCCGAGCGTAAGGCAGTGCAATAGGTTTCTTCATAACTAGTACGTAGATATTCCATTCTTATCTTAACAAAAACCCATCATGTTATTAGATTGATATAGTGAAACATCGCGCTTGTTTTATTTATGGCAATAATACAAGCTCTATAATTTAATTAGTAATAGGTTTTTCTGTTTTTGATTAGAAAAGTAGGGTAGTGGAAAAAAAAGCATGACAATTTAGAACCAACGCAATAACAATTTTTAATCACCATAATCGAGAAAGGAAGAACAGTTTTTTTAATCAAGATAGTGATATTTTTTAGTCATAATAACAAGTTATTGAGGATGTCATAGTTCAATATATAGATGATTGTGTGAATTGTAGATTTTTTCCCACTTGCCTTGCCTCTATAAAAAAAATATGATGTATTCAAGAAGTGAATGTTAAAATATTGCATAACAATTGGTTTATGATTATTTATTGATATTTTTAATTAATATATTAAATAGTTAATAACTAGATTTCCAAATGAAAAAAATTGTAAAAATTAAATGATCTTTTAATTAAAATCTATTAATAATGTAATCAATCATTTTAACTTTAATATTTTTTAATAAATTTTTACTATTAGCATTCATTTGATCTTTCCTTAAGCAAAGGTTCAAATAAAAGATTGTCCTTTTTCAGAAGGTGAAAGAGCTTGCAAAGATTGGCAAGCTGAAAAGAGCTCTACAAGGTAGACCATCAGTTCGTTCGTGTCTTCTAAGGGTGGTGTTGGATATTTAGGTGTCCTTCAGTTTCTAGTTTAATTTTTTATTGTTCGTTGGCTAGTTTTGGCTCCTTTTTGTTAGCTGATGTGTTTAATGGGTGCTCTCGTTCCTCCTGAGACCTCTGGTGTTATTTATCATTATGATGGGTGCTCTCATTCCTTGTGAGGCTTCTGATGTTAGCGTTATGCTCCTCGTGAAACCTCTGATATTAACATTATGACTGTTATGTAAAGATACAAGTCTCTTCCATTTTATCTAATCAGAATCTTTTGATGTACAATTCTAAGTCTGTAATACAATTATTGCACCTGGCTATGGAATGGATGTGCCTCACGTAATAAAAGTAGTAAAATCAATATATTACAAGGGAGGAATTAATACGAGAATAATTGAAGGTAATCTGGTATATTAATCCTCCTTAATTTTGAATCTGATTTTCAATCAGAAATAGTGAGAAATTTTAGTGCCTAAAATTTTGATGGAAATGAATTGAATGCAGACATCCGCATCACCCAGTGTAAGGTAGTGCGGTAGGCTTCTTGATAGCTCCAACAAAGATATTCCAATATAATAGGGATTGTAGAATTAATGAGTATGATGGTATGTCAAAATACATATGTTAAAATTGTTGAGAATCATTATCAAAAGAATTACTTCAAATTTTTGATGGAACAACAGATTGGAGTTTATAGGATCTATGCTATGAGCTTCGTGTGAGTAATTTGAATATTAATATAGATTAATATGTATTGCTCATTTGATCAAACAGCCAGCAACCCCATTTCATTATCTAGGAATATGGTTAAAGTAACAAAGGCACAAAAGTCCAGAATATGTTCAACAATCAAAGCCAAATGCCAACATCATCTAAATGCTGCTTATTCGGCAAATTGACCACAACCTGAGAATCAAACTCACATATAACCATGTGCCATCCCAATTTACTTCCGTGCTCTAGAGCTAGTAAAATATTAGTAATAATAGATTAAAACAATTAATTCTTTATTATTTTTCATCAAATACAAGAACATTAGTAGATGAGATAAATTTATTAAATGATCTATTTTTAATTTAAGAACACTTCAAATTTTAATGTTAGAACATTTTAATAATTTAATATCTATTGTGACAAGAATTTGATATAATTAAAAGAAGAAATATTAAAAAAAAATTAAATAAATAATTTATTGTTATTTATCAATATATTATTGCATCCTTACATTATTATGAATATAAACATTAGAAAACAATCTTTAATCAAAATAAATGAATAATATAATCAACTTTTTATATTATTTATATATGTATATGTCTATTATTACTATTCATTTAATCTTTTATGTCTACAAACTATTACTCTGATAAATCATAAGAGGTTGATTGAAAGGGATTGATTGATTATTTACCCTTTAAAACTGGATTAGAAAATTATTGTTGTAGACACCCAAAATTGTCCAGTCTAATTAAATAAATATTTATTTAATTAATTATCTAAGCTTAATTCTTCTATTAATTAAATAAATCTTTATTTATTTAATTAATTCATTTATCCTCTTCTAGCCTTATTTCTCATTTAAATAAATACATTTATTTATTTAAATTACCCTTTTCCTAAATTAAATAAATATCTTATTTATTTAATTGATCCCACTTCTTCTATTAATTAAATAAATCTTTATTTAATTAATTCATTAACCTTTTCTACCCATGACACATGTCATTCATCTCTTAATTCATACACTACCTACCCCCTTCATTATTTTATTATTTCTTTTACCTACCCTCTAATCATAGCCGACCTCCTTTTACACCTCTCAATCTTATCCCTTCATTTCTTATAGTGTCTTCTATATAAGGAGATGCTTCCTTCATTATCAACCCTAATCAATCACCCTAATCAATCATCCTAAGGACCTAACTACTTGATCAATTGACTACTTGGCATATGCGATCCTACTTGCAATCACATTCCGTTCTTTGTTGAGCTCTTGTGCACATAAAAACTGAGAGTAAATACATCAAACAAGATCAATGGAGATAGGAAGAATGGAGATCCAAACCCTATTGGACATGTGATGGTATAATCTTTGTGATTTCATTTGATTTGCATTGTCTTAGGTAATCTTCATATGTTATGGTGGATCTTTGTTGTTGTTAGGCTAGGGTTTTGTGGTTGAATTCATTTAGCCTTTCAATAGCATTATTATTGTTATCCATTTTCACCATATACATTTTGGCATGCCTGGTGGGACTCTTGTCCCTTTTGCATTTAACATCTTTGTTGCAGATTTTGTGTTTTGAAGTTGTAGATCTGACATTTTTGACAACATTTTGATATTTTCGCGTCTGCCTACTTTCGGATCACGTTTCTGATTTTCTGGCACATCTGCGACATCTGGAACCATGTCTATGTTATCGATAGTATTTTATTTTATAGATTCCGAAAACTACATTTGTGTTCCTAAGGCGCGTCTGCAGTGTTTTTAGACGTATTTGTGTCCAGAAGTCGCGTCTAGGTTCTGGAAACGCTTCTGTGTCTCACAGAATTGTGTTTGCGTCACAAAGTCGTGTCTATGTCTAAGGTAATCACGTCTGTGTGCACCGGTTTCAAATTTTGAGTTATTGATTTAGTTTTGGGTTTTGCATTTAAGGTTTCGGATCTGGTTTAATTTGAGCTAACATTTTCAGATCTAACTAATGAAATTGGTACAGCTTGTCTTGAAAGCAAAATCATTTGGTTGAAGGCCCCTATTTTCACAAAGTCTTTTGGATTTAAAATTTACCTAACTTGTGTGCTTGCAAGAAAGGGTAATTATTTCAAACAATCCAAACTACTAACAACTCTTTGTTTCAGGTCCTTGGCAAGGGTTTTTGGATTTTTATTGTTTGCCTTGTTTTCATAGACTAGCAAACACTCCAATTGGTGCACTAAAATTGAATCATTGTCTTTTGTGTCTTGAGCAATAGGCTCTTTTTGTTTAATCTTTAGAGGGTCTGTCTTCTCGTGTGGTCATTAGGACTACTAGTGAGAAGAGAACGACCCAAGTGGTAGCGAGGAAAACCCACCTCTTCCGAACCACTATAAACAACTGTATTCATGGTGAAAACTATGGATAACGTGTGCTGATTAGTTCATACCGACACTATGTCTCCCCATAAACTCATTTGATCAAATTTATTTGATCATTTGTAGGGTGTAACCCCTACCAGCTAGGAGCCTTCTGTATTTACAGAGCTGAAAGTGCCGCATGTATGGCCACATGAGTGGATGCCCTTACTAGCACCTTTTTGTTTTAGAAGCCCAAATCCTTCTAGTTGTTGGGGTAGGAGGTCAAACCTATGGTAGCAGCCCACACACATACGGTTCATAGTAGAGATACAAAGTTCACCACGGGGAGTTTTCGTGGGGACTGATGCTTGGCTGACCTGAGAAGTGAGTGCTGAGGGTGGAGCTAGTGAGGTCAAGCATCTAAGTATCCGCTCTAAATAGCATAGCCTTGGGGTAAAACTCCATGTGGGATCAACAACTATTGTCTTGGCTAGCCATAAGAATTGTGCTTGACTTATTTTAAACATTCAAAACATTCAAGACCAAACAGCAAAACATTGTGTCTTTTGTGTCTTCAAGTGTATGCAAAACATTTTTACATCAAACAACACATTTTTCTTGGAGCCATTTTGAGTCTAGACACTTGCAAACATTAGGTCTTCATCAACACTGTGTCCTCTTGTCACGAAAAACAGTCAAACAGTCAGATTTGGTCACAACAAAACAACTTCATAGATTGGAAAAAATTGTACAAATTTTGCAGAAATGTGTCTGTGTCTGATATAATAGCGTCTATGTTGTATAACTACATCTGTGAAGGGCAGAAACGTGTCTGTGTTTGCAGAATCAACAGTGCACTTTACAAAAATCTCAGAAGTGTGTCTGTGTAAGGAAATCGCGTCTATGAAGTATATAGGCGCATCTGTGTTCAGAATTGAAAAAAAGAAAAAAACTTTTACAGTCCAGCAAACAAACACAGTCAGTTTCAGAATTCTTGAGCTTCCTAGGTCATTTCTCTAGGGTTTCATTTAGCATTCAACCTATCTTTGGGTCTCACAAAATCCATCATTTCTTTACACCTCACATTGCATTCACATTTGTCTAAACTTGAGTCAAAAGGTCACTTGCTTGTCCTCATCATACTTTGTCAACACACTACATACAACAACACTTTGCTAAGTGGTCCCTCATCAAGGTCTATCACCTTTGGGTCTCATTTGGTCTTACTTAGAGTCAAGGTCAACTTACCTCATCAAGAGAAACTATCCTCTCTTTGGAAGTCACACCTACTCTACTACATACATACTTGGTCTTACACTTTGGACATTGCAGGTACACCTCAGAATCATTTACATTCCATCCAACTCTTAGTCTTCCATACTCTTTCCATTTTTCATCTAGTCTACAATATCTTGGTCAATACCTAGTTCATGGTTGAAACCCGTCTTCAAAAATCTAGGAGAGAAACTAAAGAGGCTCAAGAGTCCGCAAACATGAGTTCTTATGAGTATGACAATGATATCTTTTTCAATTCTGATCATACTACATTACCTGACATGGATGCCTATAGAAACATTCCAAATGTTGAGAACATGGACACTACAAACAAAAATGATACACACAATGATGTTATGGACAACTTTTCCGTACATTCAGTAGATGTGGAAGAATCCATTATGAATCCCCATTTCAATTGATTGGTTGAGGAAATAATGAGGAGAGATAGACAATACTTCTTACAAATGATGGCACAAAGTGGAGCCAAGATACCTCATCATTTTGACATGTCTCAAATAATGGAAAATCGACCTTTGCAACAAACTCACTCCAACGTGGATCAAAGGAGACCTAATAGTGGAGGCAATAGAGGACCACATATGGTACCCGAATCACCATCATCTTTGTTTCAAAAACCAGAGGTCACACATACACATGGTCAAGAATATGATACTCACCTTCGCAAACCATTATGAAAGTCTTATGCAGAAAGATATGCTCAATCACATGCTAATGCTAAGGATCAACCAGCAAAGCAATTGGATATTCAAAGGCATGCTCAAAATTTGGACACAAGGAAACCCCGTGTCAAATTTAGGGGCAACACATTAGAACATGACATGCCTATAGAATATGGTATACATGGACAAAATAGATATGGTGTTCCTCAATAGGAATCTATACCAAGTGGTCCATATATGCAGCATCATTATAGACCTCCTCCATATGAACATGTGTATGATCAATAGCATCCATATATGCAACATGCTCCTCCTGCAATTGGTGCCTCAAGCATAGGGTATGGTCCAAGAAGTCAATCTCCACCTAAGAGCAATTTGGAGCAACAAATCAAGGACTTACAAAAGAAAATGGAGGACATAAATACACCAAAGCCAACATACACAATGAGAGACATATGTCCTTATCCATTTGACAAGAGCATTCCAATGCCTCCATATCCTACACACTTTGTGATGCCTAAGTTTGATAAGTATAGAGGAAAAGGGGATCCTAAGGCACACATAAGATAGTTTTTCACAGCTTGCATTGAGGTAGCAGCAAAAGAGACATATTTGATGAGATTATTCCCACAGAGCCTAGGCGATCAAGCTATGGAATGGTTCTCCCAACTTCCACCTGGTATTAAGTCATGGGGTGACTTAGCAGAGGCATTTATTCAACATTTCTCCTACAACATAGAGACAGACATATCAGTCACTACTTTGTGCAACACCAAGCAAAAAGATGGAGAGTCTTTTTCATCATTTTTACAAAGATGGAGGAATCTAGCTAGCAGATGCTCTTGTGAAATTCCACAAAAATAAATGGTAGAAATGTTCACCCAGAATGTTAACAAAGACATTGGCTATGATCTAAGGAAAGCTTGTTTGTCCGCCTTCAAGGACGTCATTGAAAAAGGCTTAGCAACAGAGAAGGTCCTAATTGAACAAGGAGTCATTAAGATATTTAAGGAAAACAAAGATGACTTTAAAGGAAAAGACAAGCCAAGATTTTGGAATAAAAACAAGAACACAGTCAATGATGGTGTGGTGGATGCCAATACAGTGCGACCCAAATTCATTTTTTTCGGATCAAGTTCTACAAACAATCAGGTGAATACTCAAACAACTTCTAAATCACGAAGGAAGTACACTCCATTGGGAGAACCACTTGAGTCAGTTTTCAAGAAGCTAGTGGCAAACAAAGTAATCACTATTCCAGATTTTCCTCCATATGAACCAAAGGTTAAACCAAATTGGTGGAATGATGATGAGTATTGTGAATTTCATCAGAGCAAGGGTCATAAGACAGGAAATTGTCATCGACTGAAGAACATCATACAAGATCTCATTGATAGAGGTGATATTGAGATTGAAGGACACTCATCCAATCAAGAACATGAGATGTTTAAGGAACCATTCCCAAAACATGATAAGGGAAAAGCTAAAGCCATAGATGACCAAACCAACTATACCAGAGCAACCTATAACTATGATTCAACTATAAATCACATGTCGATGGACAATTATGTTTCTACCATTATCATCATGGACAAAAACCCTGAGAATTCTACCTGGAGACCCAAGATTGTCCTAAAAGGTGTTGGATCTTCTTCCGAACCTACCTCTGAATGTCATGTTACAACTCGTCGAGGTAAAATCACTTTGCAAGGTGCTCCAGCCAAAAACACCCCATCTTCATCAACCAAGCTTGAGTATGACCTTGTAGAACAATTAGGGAAAACACCCGCGCTCATCTCCATTCTTGAGCTCCTACGCATATCCCCTGCACATAAGGCCATTCTTGACAAAATCTTGAGAGACACTGTCGTTCCTACTAATTTGAACATGGACCAGTTTCAAGCCATGGTGGGATACCTTTCCATTCCACATTCCCTTACATTCACAGAAGCTGACGACACCTCCGTAAGTCAACCACATAATGTGCCACTACACATTGAAGCCTTCATTCACAATCATCGAATAAAATGAGTCCTGATAGATGGAGGAGCTGGTCTAAACATTTGTACATTGAGCACAATTAAACAATTGGGATATTCTGATAAAGCTGCGAATTCTACAAATCAAATCACTATCAAGGCATATGATGATGAAGAGCATTCATCCAAGGGCACAATCACCTTACCTCTCAGAATTGGGCCAGTTATGAAGGATGCGGTTCGTCAAGTCCTAGATCTAGATCTCACTTACAATATATTGCTAGGGCATCCTTGGATTCATGAAATGAGGGCAGTCCCGTCTACATATCACCAATGCATTAAGTTTCCTCACAATGGAGTGGAGGTAACAGTTAATGGTGATCCTAATCTGTTCATATACTGCAATAACCTGAGATCAAAAACTAAGACCATCATTCCCAGTAATCGTGAAGCTATTCCTTCTTCGACATACATTGATCCTGAGTCATTAAAACCTTCGACATCAAAACAAGGTGAGCTTAAAGGCAAATTTCAGGACAAGGGCATGGGGGAATACACTTTAAATCAAACCATGTACTTACGACAAGTCATGAGTTCACCAAAAGAATATGGAAGACCACATCCTAATAAGCAAGTATCCATCATTGTACTTAAATGGGACCCTACTACCTTTCAAAGATGGGGTGAACTGGAAGAGGAGAACTTATAGAAAATGCTTTACAAAGATCTTGAAAATGATACACAAGATCACATCAGTCTACCATGTGAGAAATATGGCAAAGGCTTCAAGATCCTACAAAAATTTGGGTATGATGGAAAAAGCCCTCTTGGGTCACAAAAGGAAGGCATCATTGAACCTCTACAACCTGAATTGACTTTCAAAAAAGAACGCTTGAAAGGACTTGGTTTCTTGACTTCCAAGGTCCACACTCAAAGGATAGAAGAAGCCTTACAAATCAAAGCTGCCAAAATTCAATAAGAGGGTCGTTATTCCACAGACTCCAACGAATGGGAATGGAGTTCAGACAAATCCTCCAGTGAATATGAGCTCACCGAGATATTCAGAGAGCCAGATGAACCCACAAAAGAAGAGGAATTTTATAAAAAGTTCAAAGTTGGTCAAGAAACAACCCATGAGGATTCCACATAGTCCTTGTCGCAAGGTCCTAGGTTGAAATCACATAGGATGAGAACACCTGTCCCAGAATGCGCTACTAGTGATGATAATTTGGATTCGTTTGCAATCGAGACTGATGAGGAGAGTGCCATCGATGACCTTGATAATTACCTTGACATACCCGAATATAACAACATCTTCACTCTTAGTCCCGCTAACTTCGAAGACATTAAAGGCCTTCCCCTTGTTCACCACCAACTCATTGACTAGGATCATGAAGGACCTGCACAGTTTGACACATTCCAAAATGATGAAGCTTTTATTGACTATCTTGGCATACAAGATGATCTTCCCCCTGGGGACCATAAAGCAGGATACACTATAGAACTCAATAGCATGGCATATTTTGGTGAGGGTGTTGGGCCTTCCAGTTGCAAAAATGTGAAAATAAGAACAAACCAAGGGTCTTATGGTGAAAACCACACTATGGCATTGTCTGACCCCAAAAAAGTAAAAAGAAAGGACGTATCTGAGGGCGAAAACCTCTCTAAGGCACCCGAAGATGGAAGGCTCGACATTCTCCCAGCATCATATGAGGAAAAATCATCCATGTTGGTAGAAGAGACTATCAAAACAAACATCGGTACAGAAGAGGTTCCACACAACATATTCCTGGCTCAATCATTGACAGAGTCAGAAAGGTCAAAATTCATAAGTTTCTTCAAAGAACGACAAATCAACTTTGCATGGTAATATGCTGATATGCCTGGATTAGATCTGGATTTGGTAATACATCATTTGACAGTTAAACCAGGGGCAAAACTAGTGAAACAAAAATTAAGAAAGATGCATCCACAAGTGGCATTACTAGTCAAAGCAGAACTTGAGAAATTATTGGATGTTGAATTCATATGCCCAATTGATTATCCTGAATGGATCTCAAACTTAGTGCCTATCAGTAAACTAGATGGCAGCATCAGAATATGTACAGATTTCAGAGACATTAACAAAGCTTTTCCAAAGGATGACTTCCCATTACCAAATATTGACTTGATTGTCGATCTCACAGCAGGTCATGAAATGTTATCATTGATGGCTGGATTCTCTGTTTATAATCAAATAAGGATCGTGCCTGAGGATCAACACAAAACATCATTCACTTGTCCTTAGGGAACTTTCTGCTGGAATGTCATGCCCTTTGGGCTAAAAAATGCAGGTGCTACATATCAAAGAGCCATGACTACTATCTTTCATGATCTCATGCATGTAACTATGGAAGATTATGTCGATGACCTCTTGGGCAAATCAATAGACAAAAATACACATTTGGACATACTTTCAGTCATCTTTGATTGGTTGGAAAAATACAAAGTAAGATTAAACCCCAAGAAATGTGTTTTTGGAGTAACCTCCAGGAAGCTCCTAGAATTCATTATATCCAAAAGAGGAATCAAAACTGATCTAGCAAAAGTCAAGACCATCTTGGAGATGCAACCACCAAGAAATATCAGTCAACTTCGGTCTTTACAAGGCAAACTCCAGTCCATACGAAGATTCATAGCGCAACTTGCAGATAAGTGTAATCCTTTTCAACACTTGCTACATAAAAACATCAAATTCAAATGGGATGATAACTGTCAACAGGCTTTCCAAACACTCAAAGATTATCTTTTGAATCCACTAGTTTTGATGCCACCAATTCCAGATCAGCCTCTGTTACTATACATATCAGCTACTCCAATAGCACTAGGGGCACTCTTAGCACAACAAATTGCTGAGGGCAAGGAAAAGGCAGTATACTATATCAGTCACACATTGGTGGGATATGAGCTAAACTACACACCAATTGAGCATGCATGTCTCGTCGTGGTCTTTTCTTCGTAGAAATTACGACATTACATGCTCACTCATAAGACTAAGTTTGTTGCAAGAATCGATCCATTGAAATACCTTCTCAATAAAGCAACACTTATTGGATGACTAGCCAAATGGGTAATGATCCTGAGTGAATTCGACATTGAGTATATGGACAAAAAAGAAATAAAAGGACTAGCCATTGCATATCAATTAATAGAGGCCCCTATGATAGATGATGTTCCTCTAAGTTCAAAATTTCCAGATGAATCCATTTTAACAATGTCACATGCAAAGCCATGGCAACTGTACTTCGATGGCTCATACACATAGCATGGGGTAGGAGCTAGCATCCTCTTTATAACTCCTCAAGGGGATTCTATACCAAGGTCATATCGCTTATCATTTCCTTGCACTAACAATATAACGGAATATGAGGCATTAACAACTGGATTACGGATTGCAGTTCAGTGGAAGATCTAGGAACTTCATGTTTTTGGGGACTCTCAACTTGTAATCCGTCAAGCAACTGATGATTACCAAACAAAAGATGAAAAATTAATGCCTTACAAACAAATGGTGGATGACCTAAAACAACACTTCACAAAGATAGATTTTGAGCAGATACCAAGAGAGCAGAATCGAGCTGTAGATGCCATGGCTACAATTGCTTCACTGATCGATCTACCTCCAAATGAGACCCGCTATGAGTTCTTGGTGGATGACCTTTTGGTTCCTTCATATGAAATCATTCCTACTGAGATGATATGTGTTGTCGATCCTGAGTCCCAGTTATATGGTTCCATTTTCACATACCTTCGTGACAATACCCTACTTCCTGATCTATCAAATAACCAACGTCTCACTTTCATTCGCCAATCCTCTCGATATGTCATTTTAGCTGATATCCTATACCGGCAAGGTCTAGATGGCACTTTTCTTAGATTTTTAGAAAGCGACGAAGCTCAGATTGCATTACATGAAGTACATGAAGGGATATGTGGTCCACATGCTAATGGTCCTCCCTTAGCCAAGAAACACATCAGGACTGGATATTACTGGCCTAATATGGAAAAAGACTCATATCAGTTTGTCAAGAAATGTAAGCAATGTCAAATTCATAGAGACCTCATACATGTGCCATCGCAAGAACTTCAACCAATTGTGTCTCTTTGGCCCTTTTGTCAGTGGGGACTCGACCTCATAGGCAAGAATCACCCTCCTTCTTTCAATGGTCATAGATTCATTATCACTACCATAGAATATTTCATGAAATGGATTGAAGCCGTGCCTCTCACACAAGTCACTAGAAAACAGATTGCTACATTCATCCTCAATTATATTATTTGTCGATATGGTATTCCTATTTTCGTTATCACTGATAACGAGCATCCCTTCAAAAATCAAGATGTTCGTGAACTTGGTGACCGCTTACATATTTCCCATCATTTCTCCATGCCATATTACCCCCAAGGTAATGGTCAAGCTGAGGTGTCTAATAAGACAATCCTTAAAATCATAAAAAAGACAGTCGATGACGCTGGCCGTAATTGGCATATCCAACTTAATCCTGCACTTTGGGCATACCGCACAAGTGTCCGCACACCTACAAGAGCTACACCCTATTCACTTGTCTATGGCATTGAAGCCATCTTTCCTATTGAGGTTGAGCTACCCTCTTTACGAGTCTCTTTGCAAAACATTATCAGTGATGAAGACTATAGGGTCTCTCGCTTACAAGAACTAGAACTACTGGATGAACAAAGACAAACTGCTTTTAATCATCTCAAGTCTTATCAACAACGAATGAGTCGCAGCTACAATCACAAGGTCAAGCCTCACACATTTGAGGTAGGTGATTTGGTTCTCAGAGAAAACCCCAAAAATCAGCAAGACAGAGAGAAGAAGGGCAAGTTCGAACCAAACTGGCTTGGTACTTACATCATTACAGCAGCATATGGATCTGGGGCATATCAGCTCTCAACTACAGAAGGTGAACCTTTGGAGGATCCTATCAACAACATGCACCTTCACAGGTTCTTCACATAGCTCTTCAGAGTATCCTAATTCAAAAATACAAAAAAATCAAAAATTTCAAAAATACAAAAAAATAAAAAAATTCAAAAATACAAAAAAAATTATAAAACAAAAAAAAGTCATTACTTGGTGAAAACCTGGCAAATAGGCACCTTGTGACACAAAAAAATTGAAAAATAAAAAAAAGTAAAGAAAAACATTTCATCCAATGGTGAAAACCACTTTGGTGGCGCCCTAGGCAAGTACCATGGTGAAAAATAGGTCACCAGTGCCATGTGTAGAGACATTGCTCCTCCCTCCTTCAGGACTCACTTTCATCATTTCACTTTGCACACACTCACAACCTATTCATTCATAATAAACTTACCCATTCCCATTAGGGCTTGTTATTGATCTACCCAAGATTGGTTAGCCATTCATAATAAACCTCCCTTTTCACCTCCCTTTCCATCCATAATAAATCAGATCCTATCTGTGGCTAAGGCAAATCCTACGTCTAGTGATGGGTGTTGAACTAAAAACATCACATGTTTTGAGGAGTACAGTTTCTTCCAGCTTCCTTCACTCTATCTGTGCACAATCTGCAATAAAGCAACATTTGCATCACAGATCCGCAATAAAGTTTCATCTTCTCCGCAATAAAGTATCAGTTTCATGGATTCAGTCAGTTTCAGATGAGACACAGCAGCAACAATGGGCTTCAACAAATCAAATCTTTCAACAGACTCAGAAAACATATGGTTCCATGCTATCTATCATTTTTGTGAAAGTAAACATTGTGACCACAATCAAATAAGACTTATACAAGTGACAAGAGACACTAAACTTGAGGACTACAGTGGATGTTGTTGTCAAGTCTTGGTTTTCTTTTAATTTTATCTTTTGGTGACATGTCTTTTAGCTTTTCCAGGATGTCTCTGACTAGAGATTTTATCTCTAGGATGTCTTTGACTTGAAAGGTGAGGATGGGGTATCGTCACCTATCTTTCTTTCCTATCTGTGGATTGTCTCTTAGTAATGCTATGACTTGTCCAAGGATATGAGGACACTATGAGTCTAGTGTGAACTAGGGCATTCCTTGTTTGTGACTATCTTATCTCCATGCAAACAGGTACAATGACTTTCTGGGTCGAACATATGCCTCGATTGTCATAACCTACTTGCCATAATAAAGCTCAATGATGATAATGCAAAAGAAGCTCTTTCACTTTCATATCTTCTATCTTCCATCCCCCTTTCTTGATTGACTTCCATCATCATTCTCGAGTCCGCGTAGCCTGCTATCACATGACTGAGTATAATGACACACCAAAAACATTTGCATTGCATGTAGTTGCACCTGCATTACCACATATAAGCATTTCATACATACATATAGATATCACAACTGCATCACATCCTGCACACAACACCTGTTAGCACAATTTACATTTGCATTATCATATTCATCTGTATTACATACATTCACATTTGCATCATGCATACACATATAAAACATAAAAGAACAAAAAAAAAAAATATTGCATTGCATCATATACATATTTGCATCCATATCATAAGTATCACATAAGAACATCTCATCACATAGGTACACATGCATATAGCTATCGCAAAGATGAATCATCTCATATATATATATATATAAAGTGTCATGATACAACGATGTCAAAATCATATGGCTACAATCACATGCAGGTGTCTACATCATCATACAAAATGGCACAATACTGATACATAGGGAGACCTCTATGGCTATGATGAATTCCCTACCTCAGAGCCGGCTGGCCTCGACGGAGTCTGAGCCCTAGAAGGGCCCACCCCAAGATCATCTCTCTTGGCCCCTGTGTCCTCTGCAGCCACCCCTCGTGTTGCCCTATCCGGACAGAGGAACCCACTGATAACTCCTGCCAACACTATTGGTAGTGCTAATCCTGTCCATGTCATGGTATCCCATGCCACATGTCCCACACTCATCTCCAGTCCCAGATCCTAGAACACTCGTCTAAGGGCATCCCTGTCTTCATCTCGATCGTATGGAATCAGCTCCCCATTGATCGGTATCTATAGAGTCTTGTATACATCCTCCAGGGTGACTGTCATCTCCCCCATCGGCAAATGAAAAGTGCAAGTCGCAGAGTGCCACCTCTCTGCCAATGCAGTCAGCAATCCCATGTTCGCCCGAAACTCAGGCACATATAGAATATGTCTCAATCCCATAGCCTCAATCGCAGCTCGGTCCTCGGCCATCAACTTAGGTCGCAACTTCTGAGTCGATGGGAATCTCTCGCATGACTCCAGCATAGGCAAATACTCCTATAGTCACACAAATCAATCATCTCAGTCCTAGTGACACTCACTATTCATCACAAAGTGTTGCTTGTATCCTAGTGGTACTCCCTGTTCATCACAAAGTACTACGTGTTTGGCACTCCCTATTCATCACAAAGTGCTGCTCACATTTGCACTCACTATTCATCACAAAGTGCTGCTTATATTTTAGTACTCCCTGTTCATCACAAAGTACTATATCTTGGTTCTCACTGTTCATCACAAAGTGCCTTGATCTATCTTATCCTAGGGCCTATGCTTGAGTAAATCCTCTTGAGTAGTTTCCTAATTGGCAACATATGTTCTATCATAGAATTGTCAATCCTAGCCCTATTTGTTATCCTAGTCTTCCCTAGAGGACCTGCTTGAGTGTATCCTCTCAGCAGCTTATCCAATCGACAGTGTATGTTCATCACAGAACTGTCGATTTGACCTAGAAGACAAAAATTCACTTTTTTGGACACAAACTCACTTTCCTGATATAAACGTGCATTTATTACATTACCTAGTATGCATTAATGACAACAATAAATGCATCAAAGTACAAGCAGGTTTTGTGGTACTTACTGGCTCTCTTGCCTCTGCTGGCCTTTGGAATCGACGAACGCGGTCGAATCTGTGAACCAAAGCCATCGCTGCTGACTGCTCCTGCTCTTTTCTCTCTCTGCACTCTAATCTCTTGGAGGTGTAGATGACAATGAGGATGTATTTCCCTCGTGGTCTATCTTATAGACTCCCCTAGCCCTCGTTTCCCAAGTCAGTCTTCATTATTCCGTGACTCTGTCACTTTATCCGGTCAATCCATTCTAGCCTCTCTTTTTTATCGGGAGATTGTCTGCAATCTTTTCAGACATTTTCATCCAATCTCTCGAGGGGGCATATCATTCCCATCTTGGGGCAACTCTGTATCAGTTCATCTTATCTTCTTTGAAACAACGCGACAAGCCGCATTGTCTCAAAGAGGGGCAAAATGTAGACACCCAAAATTGTCCAGTCTAATTAAATAAATATTTTATTTATTTAATTATCTAAGCTTAATTATTCTATTAATTAAATAAATCTTTATTTATTAATTCATTTATCCTCTTCTAGCCTTATTTCTCATTTAAATAAATACATTTATTTATTTAAATTATCTTTTTCCTAAATTAAATAAATATCTTATTTATTTAATTGATCCCACTTCTTCTATTAATTAAATAAATCTTTATTTAATTAATTCATTAACCTTTTCTACCCATGACACATGTCATTCATCTCTTAATTCATACACTACCTATCCCCTTCATTATTTTATTATTTCTTTTACCTACCCTCTAATCATAGCCGACCTCCTTTTACACCTCTCAATCTTATCCCTTCATTTATTATAGTGTCTTCTATATAAGGAGATGCTTCCTTCATTATCAACCCTAATCAATCATCCTAAGGACCTAACTACTTGATCAATTGACTACTTGGCATATGTGATCCTACTTGCAACCACATTCCGTTCTTTGTTGAGCTCTTGTGCACATAAAATCTGAGAGCAAATACATCAAACAAGATCAATGGAGATAGGAAGAATGGAGATCCAAACCCTATTGGACATGTGATGGTATAATCTTTGTGATTTCATTTGATTTGCATTGTCTTAGGTAATCTTCATATGTTATGGTGGATATTTGTTGTTGTTAGGCTAGGGTTTTGTGGTTGAATTCATTTAGCCTTTCAATATCGTTATTATTGTTATCGATTTTCACCATATACAATTGCAAATGATTTTTATCAGTTTATTGAGGTGAACAATATGTTGACATGTAATATATAACTTACAGGATTGTGCTACTCGATCCTGTCACAATCTAATTTCTTTTACACATGGATTTCACTGTCTCTTCGTCATTCAATCTTTAGAATACTAGATCGGATACCAATGTCTCTAGTAATGTTCAAAATAGAAAAAATAATACTGCCATTATTTTTCTAGGTTTTTGTTTGTTGAAGGGAATCTGGTATATAATTCTAGTTATTGTTAATTTGAAACATAATGACAAGTTGTACTGCAGATTGTACTAGACACAACATTTTATTTTAATAAATGAAGATTAAATCAAAATAAACTGAATGTCGACATCCACAACACGTCAGTTAAAGGTAGTACAGTAGGCTTTGGTAGCTATTTCATTCTAGTCCTACCATAGCCCATATGTGATGCCTCCCTTCTAAGCTACTTTCCTATATGCTGCGAATGGATCCTGTAACAACCTTATCTCTATTGTGCATGGCTTCACCATCCATTTTACTGCACCTTAAAGGGAATCTCGCTGGTATGTCTCAATCCAATCTTTTAACTATTAATTTTGAAGAAATAAAAAAAAATATGTTAATTAGAAGTCTATTAATAAATTTCAATTTAATTTTAAACTTTTTTGTTTTATAATTGTGATATTTGAGCATAACAGACTCTAATTAACATATTTTTTTACTGCGAGCATAACAGACTCTATAAAATTAATAAACAGTTTGCTCCTTTAATAATGTATTAAATAATTAGTACTTTAAGTTGTCCTATCCTTTCAAAATAGAGCTATGGAAACGACAAGAACCTAATTAGAAGGGATTGATTATTGTCTTGAAGTTGGTAATAATTTGAAGCACATCTACGACTATTGAACAAACTGATGAGCCCCAGAAAGAACAGAGACATAATTTCTCACTCCACACAAACATTCTCTCAAAAGCTCCTAACCCACCACATATACTACCTTACATAGACCATTTGTGAAGCCCTGATACAGCTAAGCTCTCAATTTAAGAAGTCTGTTTCTTGAGACAAATAGAGGTTGTGAAGGTGTTGTCTGCTGAACACGAACGTACAAAAAATTATGATTCATCACCTTATTAGTTCTTGCCCTGCATGAAACAATTGGCGAGGGTTTGCATTAAACAACTATTATTCATATTTTCCAAATGCTAATAGTATTGCCCTACTTTTCCATTGCTATAGCCTAATTCAATGCTTGTTAGTGAAATGTAATTGGACTTTAATGGTTCGTGTAAAGAATGAGTCCTGGTAGGCTCTCGTTGGCACACGTAGAGGCATTTTAGACTACGATGCAAGAGAAGGCGTATATTTCAAAGCACAAATCTGTAGACTTTGGCATTTGTAAAAAAGTTTTTTATTGTTTTTCTGGCTCATCGAGTGTAGGAAATTCAAGGTGGCAGTCTACAGAATGGGCTTTGGTTCTTGCAGACAAATGGCTTTTAGAGTTCCCATTTTGCGCATGCACGACAGAGGACCCGTTCCTGCACAAGTGGGCAATAACAATGTAAAAAATATTAATAAAGGCATCATATGGTATTCTTCCTAACATCCAGCAGTTGTAGAGGATGATGTGGCCTTCATTTACCTTCAAAGTCTACAATGAAACCTACTATGTTCTGGTAGAGGTTTGTTGTTTTTTAGTTCCTGCCCACATCGATTTCATTGTTGAATTTTCTAATAAGCGTTTCTCCAATCATCAATTTCATTGTTGAATTTTCTAATAAGGGTTCTAGTTTTTGGCTGTAGGGTTTCTGATTTGGTATTCATGTGATTTGTCTGCAGTTTGCTTTTTGAGTTCATAAACATTGTTTGAATGCATCTTTTTTTTTCCTATTTGTACTGTTGTAAAATTTAGTAAATGCCTTACTGCTTGTTACTCTTGAATTTTATATATGAATTAGATAGTCAAGCAGTATTTAGGATGTCATGTAAATGCCTTTTGCAAAGATGTAGGAGCTAAATCATTTAGTTAAATTATTAAATAGAATGTGATTACATAGCATTAGTAAGAAGAACTCAACAGCTTTCTCAGCGTACCCATTTTGTGGATATCGAGCAACCATAGCTGTCTAGGAGACAACATCCCGTTGATAAATTTTGTCAAACACCTATCGGGCATCCTCAATTCTGCCACATTTTGCATACATTTGCACAAGAGCATTTTCAACAGAGACATGAAACTAAAATCCACTTCTTACTATGTTTTCATGGACTCCCACACCCCGTTCCAGATGCAATAAATCCACACACGTTGAAATAACAGTAGAAAAAGTGAAGTGATTGGGTTGGAAATCCGTCAGTTGCATTTGCTGAAATAGTAACAATGCCTCTTCAGAAAACCCCTGCTTTGCATGAGCTACAATAATGACAGCCCATGAGCAGACGTCTCTTTTAGACATTTTCTCAAACAGTTTGCTTGCATCAACCAAATTCCCCCATTTGCCGCACATGCTAATAAGTGTGCTCCCCAAAACCTTGTTTATAGCCTAAGTTACCAGTTCGGGTTAGGGTTCCGGTTCGAAGAACCTGGTATGACAAAATTTTGAAAAGGGGTTTGGGTTCGTTTCGGTTCGTTAGTACAAAACCATATATATATATATATATATATATATATATATATATATTGATATTTGTGAAGCCTATGAGCATGAATTAAAATTTGTGTGCCACATAGCATCATATAAAAAACAAAACAAACATAAACTTGTAATCATAGCATCATGATCATACCATAATTGATAATAGTATCATATACATCAAGTTTAATATCAAAATGACAAAATATTCAAGTATCATTGTTTCAACTTTCAACAAAATAAACTTAAAGTTTAATCATCAAATGGATCATCTAATTCATCCTCCTCCTCCTCCTCCTCCTCCTCCTCCTCATTGACATTGACATTAGATGAGCCAATGCCACTTGCACTTGCACTATAAGTTAGCTCAATTTCCGAGTCATCAAGTGTCAATGCAAGAAGCTGAGAAGTAGGAGCATCCAAATCAGTATGCTCTAGCTCTATATCCCACATCTTTGTTTCCCCTTATGTGTAGTCATGTTGTTTGTGTGAAAGAAGACATAGGTTGGAATGCACATATACTAAATTCTCCGCTCTTTTTGATAGCAGCCTATTGCACTTTATTGAGTGGATGAAAGAGTATGTGCTCCAATTTCTTTTTGAAGCAGATGAACTAGCAACCTATGAAGACAAAGTAAACAATTAAAGTTATACATTAGTAAAAATAAAATTACTAGCAACCTATGAAGACAAAGTAAACTATAAATAAACTAAAACTTGTAAATTTAAAATTTTAATTAAATAAACCTACTCATGATAAAACTTTTATGGCGAGGGGTTGTAGGTGTTGGAAGCATGTGCCATGGAAGTACCACCAGCTATGAGCATCCTTCTTGGATCTATGACGAAGTGCATCAACACTTAGACCATTCCCATTTGCGAATTCTATGAACTCATTTGTAACAACATCTCACAAATCATCATCGGGATATAGTCTAAGAAATGTTGCCTTGTACCCATCAAATACTTCTAGATCACTCCATCGTGGAATCCTTCCCTATTTATCAAGAAACTGATTGCTATAGTACTTAGGTGTCAAGGCATAAGAAAGAAGGTGCAAAGGAGTGGTCATCTTATTCCACCTCTCTACAAGAATTACTTCTAGTTATTTGAAGAATTTCTCTTGAGGGTCATTCTCTTTTTCATTTATAGTGACCTTTATTTTTTCAAGCATTGAGCCAATGCCATCATAAATCTCACCTATTCAAGGGCTATCCATGTTTATATAGCAAATCATGCTCATGATGGGCTCAATGATACTTAGGAGATATGTAACAAGATCCCACCATTTCTCATTCAATATTCTATCCCTAGTTTTTTCTGCCCTCTCAGTGCTACTTTGCTTCCATACAATCCAGTTGGTGTTGATCACCATATTGGATAGTGCCACTCTAACTTTCACAAGTCATCTTAAGACAATTGTGTTTGATGCAAAACGGGTCTCAATAACCTATAACACAAATTAATGCCAAATGATTAAAAAATAAAGCCAAACTTTAAAGAAGATGACACAATATAGCTTACACAATGATATTATGAACATTGAAAATTCAAAAAAATCAAAAAATGTAAAATTAAATTACTATTTCACTTACCTTCAATAGCTTTAAATTTGAATAGGTTCTAAAATTCCCTTGAGATATGTGGTGGTTTGTGATGAACATTTGGGTGTCCCCAACCTCTGCATACACATCTCTGATCCATTTTTTTTTTTGCCCAATCCTTTGTGGCATAAGATTGAGTGAATGTGCTACACAAGGTGTCCAAAAGATGTGATCATAGCATTGCTCAACCAACAAACCAGCAACTCTACAATTTTTTGCATTGTCCGTTATGACTTGGACAACATTGTGGGGTCCCATAGACTCAATGGCAGAGATGAGAATTTCTGCATTAAATTGGCCATCTTTTATTTGGCCCTCACAATCCACAGCTCTCAGAAACATTGCCCCATTAGGGGACACCGTTATGACATTGATCAAGGGACGGTTTTTAGCATCTTTCCACCCATCTCAAACAATTGTTACACCTATCTCAACCCATGAATCTCTTATGGGTTTCAATGCATCTTCAACCCTCTTCACCTCTTTCTCTAATAATGTTCCACATACCTTCTCATAACCAGGGCCCTTATACCCTCTTGGTACCTCATTAACACTTTTTATCATTTGCTTCCAATATGGGGAGCGAATGACATTGAATGACAACCCATTTGCATAAATGCACCTTACTATATCTTGGTCAGCATTGTCTCTACTCTCATTTTGGAATGCGGTTTCTAAAGGCCCCTTTGTTCTTTTATGTGTCAAGGGTGGTTCACTTTGAGGTTCATTTGTGGCAAAGAAGGGGTGGTCTTCTACTACAATACTGGGATTAGAAGGGCCTTGCATTCCCTTTGTTTTCTTTGATGCAGTTTTGTTCAATCTACAAGCTTCCCTCTCTTCTGCCGCCTCATGCTCCCTAATATATTTCATCACTGTCTCATCTGGTATAGGTTTACCATTTTTTCTAGGGCATTTTTTGATGCCTCTTCCTTTTATTCCACACAAATGACCTACCACCCGATAATATGAACTATTACGTTCAATATCACAACCATGACATTTCCAATGGAATCCCCCACCTCCCGGAAGTTGTTTTATAATGTCCACATATTTCCATAAGGGAGAATTTGGATCATTTCTTTGTTTTGAAATTATTTGTTCATTGCCCATGGAGGAAGATGTAGATGTCATTCTAGTTCCTATGGTAAGAAATAATATAAACATATTAAAAAACAAAAACTAAATAATGAAAAAAAAATTGAAGTTTCATGTTTGACAATTTGTGAAACAAAAATAGTTGGAAAAAAATGTTTAAAAACCTACCACTTGTAGCCAATGGAAGCTTGAAAATGTATGGAAATGATATTGCAACACTTGTTGAAGCTTCAAAAACTAGTCTTCAACTCCTCCTCTTTGATCTTGGAAGCCAAATTTTGTTCACCCTTTCTTCAACCTACTCTCATAAAACTTTTGTTTGCAACAAAAATGAGGTGAAATGAGTCAATAAAATGTTTTAGAAGTCAATTTTAGGTTATAACTTTCACTTTTTACAAGGCAGAATTGAAAAAAACATTAAATTTGCGTTATTTTTTTACTTTACGTGCCACGCAATCGCCCGGGTTTGACTGGGTTTGCCCGGGATCAACTGGGTTCGACCCCGGATTCGACTGGTTTTGACTAGGGTCAAACCCACTCTAGGTTTTTCAAACCCTGGTCAAACCTAGTTCAAACCGGACCCGTACCACAGGGGCCCAGAGGCAAACCCGACAACCTAGTTTATAGAAAATCCTGTTTCATTTATGTGGGCATGAATCAACTAAAACTTTTTGTTTGTCATGGACTTGTGAGCACCAAGGCATTTCAGTCAATATATACTATGACTCTTCAGACACATTTGGTACCTGATGAAGCAATAAAAGAATCTACAGCCCCTATTTTATTTTTCAAAGTTTTTGTAAATAACATCATGTGCCTTCCTGACATAATTGTATTAATGCCTTTCATCCTTTGAAATAGAGATTTCTAGTTCTTTTTCTTGTGGTTTTTCTCATCACAACCAGGATTTTCAAAAATTATAGCAATTCTTATATTACCTAACCCAAATTTATCCTAGAATATTCCTACTTTGAACTATTTTGCCTTTGCTAGTTGATTTGCTTGCCTTGTACCTGTGACGTAAAACTTTACCTTTCTTTGCTATAGAGGCATTTTCATATGGTTTATTCTTTGCTCCTATATCAATTGCAATTGTTGTAAATTACCCTTGCTTGTGGTTCAGGAAGAAGATTAAGAGGTTGCCACAAGATGCTTGCTAGGAAGAGACTATGAGCTTTCTGTCTAGGATTAGAATTATCTCTGCTAGTTTGTTTCCTATTGTGTTCTTCTTTGAATCTATTTTGTTGTTCTGGTGTTGTCACAACTTTTTCTGTTTCTTTTCTCTAATTGTGGTGAAGCTTATGTGATGTGTTCAAGGCCCTTCTCTACTTAATCAATAAAAATATTGAATATTAATCAGAGCATTAGAATTGAATAGCATTACCTTTGGGAACTAATTTTCTATTTAAGAACTGAAAGACTTCTGTCTCATTGATTGGAATGTAACCAACTCTTACACCATTTTCTAAATTAATGTATAATCTTGTCTCAAAACTATGGCCTTGAGGGTAGACGGACAAGCCACGACTTGTTCACCTTCCCAAAATCCTGGTGGGTTGAATCCCCAACCAATGTGAAATGACTGAATTTACTCCATCACAACCTATCAAAACCTATAGCCATACATTATAACAGATATGCTCAGAAACTAGCCTTCCATATGAAAATTTAGTTCTGCTTAAAATAGCATCTTCATATGCTGGATTCAGTACCAGTTTAGTTCTGATTGCCTTCACAAAAACCTTCCTTCAACCTTCAAATGATGTCCGCATGTATAGCTTTGCTTATTTTTGCATATACCTTCTTACAATTCTTTTCCCAATCGCATATCAATCTCACAAATGAGATCTTACATTTATACCATAACCTAAGACCAATTGAATAGGTCGGCTTACTAAAGGATATTACAATAAAATCAATTGCGAATAAATCATTATGCGATGCATGATGTTGGCTCAATGCATTTACAATAATAATAAATCATCTCCATAACGTGAAGTGCTGATTTGGAATAGATATGTCTGGCGGTGCATAACTTGGACCTATTTGCTGCTAGCAATAAATATGCAAACATGAATAGTCCAATAACCAAATCGCCAAAACCAAGTGATCAAATAATGTCTTCGACATAACCAAGTAGTCTCCAAATCATTCCAAGTACCGGTGAACAATATAACCTGTCGGTGAACTATATACCAGTGATTGTGCATAAGTCTTTGACTTATCGGTGAACATAACCAAAGATCTCCAAGTGCTGATAAGTGTTGACAAGTGATGATAGGAGTTGACATCAATGACAAATCCATATCAACTTATCCAAAATACCAACGCCCTTCCGTAGCTTACGGATCCCTGAGCATTTATTTGAATATTCCTTCGCATGTGGCTAACCTTTTCTCACGATCTACTCTTCATTCTTTGGATTTTCTGAAGAAATTTCTTTAGCGGAGACCAACCTTGTGCTTTTGCATGTTAGGTTTTGTTCTTCATGTTTTCATCCCTTTTTGGGCCAACCAGATCCCCTTGAATTGTATAACTAATTTTAATTGAGTATTGCAATGTAATCAAGAAGTGAGACTGAACATAGAAGATAGATTTTCAGATTTTGAGCTCCTGGTTGTGACATATTTTGTACTTTGAGTATGTTTTTGCAGGCTTGTGATCCGATTTTTGTAACACGGTTGTTACCAGTTGGTTGTAATTAGTTTTCATGTTATAATTCAATAATTTATGTATTTCTTCCATCAAATCTTTGTGTTTCCATTGTGTTTACTCTTGCTGACTGGTCTGAATTGATCTCTTTGTTGTCCCTCCTAATCGGTGGCTGCTTCACTTTTATTATGATTTTCGGTATAGTTAAGTTACCTAGTTCTATTGATACTCATAGTACCAATATATGCTCAAGGGGTGGTGGTTAGTCATTACTAGTATGTTTAGTTATAGAGACTATAGACACCTAAAATTTTCCTATCTAATTAAATAATTTTATTTATTTATTTAATTATTTTAAGCCTAATTCTTCTATTAATTAAATAAATTTTTATTTATTTAATTAATTCAATAATCCTTTTCTAAGTCTTTCCTCATTTAAATAAATACTTTTATTTATTTAAATTGTCCTTCTCCTAAATTAAATAAATGCTTTTATTTATTTAATTGATTCCATTTCCTCTATTAATTAAACAAATCTTTAATTATTGAATTAATTCATTATCCTTTTCTACTTATGACACATGTCATTCATCTCTTAATTCCCACACTACCTACCCTCTGAATATTTTCTTATTTCCTCTACCTACCCTTTAATCCTAGCCGACCATCTATTTTTTACACCTCTTAATCTTATCCCTCCATTTATTACAGTGTCTTCTATATAAGAGGATTCTTCTTTCATTATCAATCCTCCTAGCATTCTAATCAATCTTATGCAATCAAGCCTTTTGCGATCAAGCTATCAACCACATTTTTGATCTTTGTTGAGGTCTTGTGCACACTTAAAATTTGAGAGCAAATATATGAAGCAAGATCAATGGAGATAGGAAGAATGAAGATTCAAACCCTAGTGGACATGTGATGGTATAATATTTGTGATTTTGTTGATTTACGTTGTCTTAGGCAATCTTCATATGTTATGGTGGATCTTTGTTGTTGTTAGGCTAGGGTTTTGTGGTTGAATTCATTTAGTCTTTCAATATTATTGTTTCCATTATCCACTTTTAACCATACATATTTTAGCATGCCCAATGGGACCCTTATCTGTTTTTGCATTTAACATCTTTTGTTGCAGATTTTTGAGTTTTTGAAGTTGCAGATCTGACATTTTCCGACAATATTTTGACTTTTCGTGTTTGCACAATCTAGAACTGCGTTTTTTTTTTTTTTGCCATGTTTGTGAGCCTCTGGAGCATGTCTATGTTTCTGACAATATTTTTCACTTTCCAAATTGTGGGATTTCATTATAGGCTCGTCTATGGGGAATATAATTGCATCTATGAAATCTAATCACGTCTGTGGTTGTTTTAACTATGTTTGTATTCTGCAAGATTTTTCTATTTTTTTTTTTGTAGAAACGCAGCTGTGAGGTATTGAAACATGTCTATGTTGCATAATAGTGTCTCTGTGGGGTAGAATCATGTCTTTGTTTGGTTTGCATTTTTTTTCAATCATTTAGGGTTTTGTTTCATCATTTTTGCTTGCATTTAGGGTTTCAGATCTAGTTTATTTGAGCAAATATCTTGAGGTCTAGCTAATAAAGTGGTGTAGCTTATCTCTGGAAGCGAATCGTGTGTCGAAGGCCCCTATTTTTCACAAAATGTTTTAGGATTTTGTTAAAATAAACCTAACTTGGTTTCTTGCAGGAAGGGATAATCATTTGAAACAACCCAAACTACTAACAAATCTTTGTTGCAGGAGCTTGGCAAGGGTTTGATTTTTCTTTCATTGAGTGCTTTGTTTTCATATAATAGAAAATACTTCAATTGGTGCGCTAAAATTGAACTAGTGTCTTTTGTGTCTTGAACAATAGGCTCTTTTGTGTTTATCTTTAGAGGCCCGACCTCCCCATGTGGTCACTAGGACTACTAGTTAGGAGGGAGAGATACAAGTGGTAGCGAGGCAAACCCCCCTTTTCCGAACCACTATAAATAACTGTATCCATGGTGAAAATCGTGGGTAACATGTGTTGATTAGTTCATACCAACAATATGTCTCTCCATAAATCTATTTGATCAATAGTAGGGCATAACCCCTACCAGCTCGGAGCCTTCTATATTCATAGAGATGAATGTGCTGCATGTATGGCCACACAAATGGATGCCCTCACTAGCACCTTTTTATTTTAGAAAGACAAAATCCTTCTAGTTGTCGAGGTAGGAGGTCGGACCTCTGGAGTGGACCTTTGGAGCGGCCCACACACCATTTTGCTAAGGTGGGAGTAGAAATTGTCCCCTTATGCCATGCTTCTCACAAAAGTTATTAAACTCACTAGATGTGAATTATCCACCATAATCTGACCTTAAGCACTTAATCTTCAATCATGTCCAAATTTCAACTTTAGCTTGGAAGATTTTAAAATTTTCAAAAGCCTCAGATTTCTCCCTTAGAAAAGCAACCCACATCATTCTAGAAAAATCATCAATGATTAGCATAAAATATCTATCATCTTGAAAACTTTTGATTCTAGCAGGATCACATGAATCAGTATGAATAAGATCACAGACATCATTAGATTTTTCTTGTATACTCTTAAAAGAGGTTCTGACTTGTTTTCCCATTTAACATTCTTTACATACCGAATTATAGGGCTTCACAATCTTAGGTATATCTCTAACTACCTTAGTTGGATTGATCTTTACCATGCAATCAAAATTCACATGACATAGCCTTTTATGCCAAAGCCAACTCTCATCAATTTGTGTAATCAAACATGTCTTCTCATCAAAATTCAAATGAAATATATTACCTTTTGTCTGAGTATCGGTTGCAATCTCAAATCTAGATCTATTAATGATCTTGCATTTTCCATCCTTGAATTGTAATTAAAATCCCTTATCCACCAACTATCCTACACTCAAAAGATCATGCCTTAAAGCTTCAACATAATAAACATTATCAATATTGTGCTTACCATCTAATGATATAGTTTCTTTTCCTTTGATCATGCATGCTTTGTCATCTCCAAATCTAACCAGACTGCCATCAAATTCTTGCAAAGATAGAAACTTCCTTTTATCTCCATTCGTATGATGTGAATATCCACTATCAATTACCCATTCATCCTTAACTTCAATTTTAGCAGCAAGGGATTTTTCTTTAGGTACATTCTCTTCCAGTGTCGGTTCATCTTCCTTGATATCTAGAAACACCCATTCCTTTCCATTGCCAAAACCACTAGCAGAGTCTTGTGCTAGTTCATCATTAGAATCAGTCACACCTTCCTCATCCGCAAAGTGCAATGATTTATCTTTGTTTTTCCTGTACTTATGCTTGTTTAGATATCCAGGGTTAGGCTTAAAAGATCTTCTAGCTCTTTCTTCAAATCTTGAATTCTTTTTAGGCCATCTAGATGAAAAATGACTTATCTTATTACATGCAAAACATTTAAAGGGTGATTTTCCTTCATACTTACTTCCTACCGGTCCTTTAGGTACTCTTCTAGAAAATAGGGCTTCAAGTTGCTCAAATTCTTCATCTTCTCTCTTCATATCATCCAATTCCTTTGCATACAAATCTTTCCAACCTTGCTTGATGGTTGATGATGTAAATGTATAAAAAGAAGGTTCAGACTTCATAGCTCAAGAAGGTCCAAATTCTTCAAGCTCAAAAGAAGATAATTTACCAACTAAGGTATCCCCATTGATAGAAGTATTTTCCATTGTTCTCAATTCATTAATTGCAATAGCATTCATCTTATAAGCTGGTGGTAAAGCTCATAGAACTTTAGAAACTATTTCATCTTCACTCAAATATCCACCACAACATTGAATTCCCATGAAAATTTAATTTACCCTTTCCATAAATGCAATAATCCTTTCATCTTCTTCCAACTTCAAATTTTCATATCTCACCCAGTAACCATTAATTTTGGCAATCTTAATATTAGGGTCAACCTCATTAAGAGTCTCCAACTTGTCCCATATAGCTTTTGCTGATGATTTGTCAGTCAATCCCATTATTTTTTGATCATAAAGTGCACACAAGAGGGCTTTTCTTGGTCTACAATCATTCTCAAGCTCCTTATCCAAGTTTGCTAGAGGAGGAATGCCAATTTCCAAATTAAAAGGAGTTACACCATTCTCTATAATTTCCCAAATTTCCTTATCTAGACATCTCAGATGAGTCTCCATCTGAATCTTTCATACTTTGTAATTTATTCCATCAAGCCTAGTAATTTCTCTCTGAAAGATAGTTGTAGATGAACTAGATGAACTTGAACTGTTAGATACCATAGGAGCTTCCTCAAGCAGTGAAGCTTCTACGGAGAGGACCAGAGGTCTCATACCAATTCTTAGACAGTTCAAATAACCAGACATCTGAGAGGGTGGGGGGGGGGGGGTGAATAAGTTATCACCAGATTACCAGAACCTTAAGAAATTAAAACATTGTTACCGGAACACATAAGATCAATATTGGAATAGATTTAATAATTACCAAAATAGAAGATATATAAATTAAGCACAATAAACAATAAAAGAATAAATACCATCCACATGACACCAAGATTTGTACGTGGAAAAATCGATAAAGGGAAAACCCATGGTGGGAAGCCTACCCATAGTCTGATAATACTTCTGCAGTAAGTATGTGATTTCAAATTGAGGGGCCTGCACTTGTAGGAATGCCAACAGCTTAGAGAACACTTCTCATTACAAAAGGAGTCTCACTGACTACATAAAAATCTAGACTACAATCCGGATGGAAGAATGAACTGCAATAATAGCATCTCCTATGCCTATGTACAATTCCAGTTAAGCTCAATACCAGAGGACTAAATCCTCTTACATAAACCCAATTTGATCACCAATGATCGACCAAATCCTCTACATGAATGATTATTACATTATTCGCTTTCATACCATATCCATACCATCATAATCTACAATGAGATCATACACATATATATACAAACCCTCAATCTTAAACAATTAGGTTGGCCACTAGACAATAAAACATATTACATAATTATAAAACATGTCAGCCTGAGACCAAACAAATAATATCCGACCCATAAGTCATTGCGGAAATACATTAAGAAGACCAATCAACACATTACATTAAACCGGTCAAAATCCTAGAAAGTACCAGACCCAATTTAGGTCGACACACGCTAAAGAAATGATCCCAATCAGCCCAGTATCGAACATGATCACCATCAGCATCCTAAAACTCTACTAGAATCCGCACCAACACCACTTATGCATAATATCAAAAGATCTTCAATCAAGCTCTGATGGTGAAACCCTCACTAGATCAACAAACTAGGCTTACTGACATATAAGATAGCATCCGATCAGCAAATAAATGCCAACTGACTAAACATGTATCTGGGTAGCATGAGTAGTAGATCTAAGCCAATTCCATAAGCCAAATCATACTAGAGTA
Organism: Cryptomeria japonica; assembly: GCF_030272615.1. NCBI lineage: Eukaryota > Viridiplantae > Streptophyta > Pinopsida > Cupressales > Cupressaceae > Cryptomeria > Cryptomeria japonica. Next base: position 135,384,522 of record NC_081409.1, read on the forward strand.
TACCGGATCATCATGATCATACCAACTAGAAACCAATCAACCTACTAGGACCAAAAGGATACTAGTAAACAGCCAAAATAACTAGTGTTGACATCAATGACAAAAAATCAATACAACACACAATCAATTCCTTCAAATAGGCAACAACTTACAAATGATGAAGAGACAACGAAAACTAGTGCAGTAGAGACAAGACGTTGTTCACCTCAATAAATTCAATAAAACAAATTTTAATTAATTTTCTAAGTTTTTTTTCCACTTGGAAAAAATTGTCTGTTGGTAAATATTTCAAGCGTGAGACTTTGAATTTTATGGTGGCATTCCCATCATAATATGAAAACAAAAAAAATATGCTAGCCCTTGCATCTAGGTGAGATGCAATGGGTACTCTGATAGTAATTTATATAATTAGAAATGTGGTAATTATTTTATATTTCAATGTATGAATACTTTATCAAAATTAGGTTATAATCAACCATTAAAAGTATGAAGAGCCTGAAGAGATTTGAAAGCATATGCTAACACCAATGTTGTTCAACATTCCAAAAGAACTAGAAGTCTATTTTTCCCCTAATTATCTACAAAATAAAAATCCTTGAAGAGTTAATACAGGAAATTTATGTACTTGTTAAAGAGATTAGGTTTGGAATTGTATACCTTATTTTGTTATAGATAGAGTTTTCATAATCGATCTTCCTATTTTTTAAGGATATCAAATTTCCACAATCCATAATATTATCAAAATGAGTTTTGTAGATGAGATTATGTGTAAGCTTTTTACATCAACGTTTGACATCACACTTTGTGATCCATTACAAGGATGATAGAGAACTACGAGTAAAATGACCATATGTAGATAACACCTAGACTAAAAAGAAGAGGGGAGAGGAGAGTTGACACAAGGTTCAAATTCCAAGGGAAACCCAATAAACAAAGAGAAAAAAAAATGAAAAACAAGAAAAAATGCTCAAAAGAAACTTCAATATATTAAATAAGGAATTGAAAATAAGAAAAACATCAAACTAGCTAATAAAGAAATGCAATTAAAAGAGGAGAAGGAAAAAAATTAAAATGGCAAAGGCAAAATAAGAAAACACTAAAATACAAAATACAACCAAAAGCGTAAATGAACACCAAAATAAGAAATGAAATTAAGCGTCCAAATGAGTTTTGCATTACTAATTATTATCCTAGTTTAAATGTAAAATTAAATGTAACATATGATCTAAAAGATTTCATTGTCTAAACTTGGGAAGATAAATTGACAAGGTTTTTCAAGAATCCATTCAATAAATACAAATTTTTTTGAAACAATTATTTAGATATCAATATAATAAATCCTCTTTATTTTACCATATAGTTAGATATATGATAAAATTTATTTAAAATATGTATATCTTAACAATAGATTATTCAAATATCCTTGGTTGTGCCGATAAATTATCATGTATTGTGGTCAAATGGAAATTGCCTTTTTTAATTGGTATGGCTATCTATTTTGTAACAATTTAAATTAATAAATTTCATAATTAAAAGTTAATATATTTTATTTTCATTTTTTTCTTTTCAATAGTTATTGAGAAAATAGGTCATAGGAAAAATCGTATATATTGGAAATAGAGTAACATTTAGAGCTATCGGATTGAGGACAAATTAATAGATTTTAAAATTGAGATGTGAGTGAAAGAAAGGAAATTAGTAGATCTCAATCACTCACATCTGAATTTTAAAATCTATTAATTTGTCCTCAATCAGATAGCTCTAAATGTTACTATATTTTGCTCTAAATGTTACTCTATTTTCAATATATACGATTTTTCCTATGACCTATTTTCTCAATAACTATTGAAAAGAAAAAAATGAAAATAAAATATATTAATTTTTTATTATGAAATTAATTAATTTAAATTATTACAAAATAGATAGCCATACCTATTGAAAAATAAATAACACTATTTTAGTTTACTTTTACAAAATATCTATTCCCGATACTATAATGTGTTTGTAAAATTATTATGAAAGGCAAAGCATTTAATCTTATTGTATAATTATAACAAGATAGTTGCAAGTTCCTGGGAGCACCAATCACTATCATTATCAATGAACATATTCTTCAATATGTCTTTGCATATATCTTAGAACAAAACAAAGACAGATTATTGTGGATGTGGTAATACTTGAAGGTGGTAACCATGTTGCAACCAAATGCATTGGCCAAAGCTAAAATAAAGAAAATGCAAACTCCCCTTCCTCAACTAATAAAATATGTTGTAAGTTGGAATAATGATTAATTCTTCTTTTGATTTATATTAAAGATGTCCTAAAATGACAAGTTGCATTTTGTGATAAGAGATGTGAGTTTTGGACAATGCATAGAATTTGTTGATCATTCTTCTTGTATTCCTTTTTTGTAGTTATTATTTTATTTGAGCTCCTAGTTCAATTGTCTTATTTTCTATCTATTTTATATTTGTTTCTCTTTTTCTATTTTTTCTTGTCTCCTTTTTTGTTGTATTAGTTATTATTATTCTTTTCTCTATTTCCTTCCTCTCATCACTGCAACACATCTTTTTTTATTCATTACACTTATTTCTTTAGCATTAGCTTTCAAGACATTTATCATCATTCTCTCTGGTCTATGTTCCATTTTTTTTCAATTTGCATCTTATGCAATTTCATTAAGGTTATTTTTCTTGTTGTCCATCCTTAACTATTATACTCTCTATATTATAATCAATCTTTTATTTCTAATCTTATTGCATAATGAATAAGATTTAAAAAAATATTATATTTATTCCAATTACCTTCTTAGATTTAGCACAAGTCTTTTGTACATATTATTATTTTAATCTTTTAGATTTTTAAATTAATTGTCATCCTAATTCTTATATTTTTTAATATAATTATCATTGATTATAAATCTATATTTTTATATACTTCATTACATAATGTTAATATTTATTTATATTTTCCTTTCATTTATGTAGATAAATAATTCCAAAACCTAAAAAATAAAATTGCAAACATGAACATGAAAATAAAGTACGTGACTTACACAAATAGACCAATCAAATAAAATTTGAATATATTTTACTATGAATTTAATATTTTTATATATAATATATTATAAACTAAATTTAAAATGAATTCCATAGTAGTTTCAAATTAATTTGCATTCATTCCTATTCAATTTTTCATGTTTCAAATGGTGATGCCATTGTCAGTCACTGAACCGTATGCTACGCAGATTTTGATTATTGCACGGATTGTCGAAATTGTTATGGACTTTGTACTAACTTGCGTAAATAAATACTTTGCATAGAATTGGAATATCGGAAAGAGCGGAGGATGCTAAATGCTCAATATGCATATGCACATAACACGCTGACCCGCTATCTTCCAAAGCTGGCGAACATAAATTTATTTCATGAAATATGGTCCACAAGAATCGGTAAACAACAAAAACATGCTGGAAAAATTATTTTAAGACTTATCGGCGTGAGACAACTTTCCGGTGGGGAGTTCCTCCTACAGGGAATAGCCTATCGGCTAATATTATAAAAAAGATAGATTTTAGACGACGAAACAAGGGATGTTTGTGGGTTGCCGAAATTAATGAGCAGCTTCATAATCTCCACTTTCTTCTTCATTACCATTTTTAACCTTATAATAAATACATTGGGCGAGAATCTACAAATGTTAGTTAAGGAGCAATTTCTTGGTTCACAAGCATTTACAACCATGTCCAAACAAAGGAGTTAATAATAAGTTTGAATTGGTAAATTAACAAATCTAGATTAGGTAAATGAATCCATTACGAACGAGAAGGAAGCATCATCTGTAGTAAAGGATACAAATATGTCCAAAAGTACACATCCTCCAGAATCAACCAGCCATGGCATATCTGGCTTTAACGTTTCCCAGTCTGGAGTCTTTACAATAATACTGAACATAGCATAATTAAATCCAAATAGAAGATGCGTTATATTCACAGCCCTAGGCCATCATAACTACTAAAAACAAAAAATAATAACATAAGAGAGTATAACTATATACCTTCCGAAATAGGTTAAATTGGATGTTAGGGTAAACAAGAACATTAGAGGATTGAGGCCCTGATAACATAACAATAAAAGGGTGAATAATGTCGATTGAAAAGCGAAACAAATACAGAATCAAAGATAATAATGAAGGAGTTAAATGGGTAGGCATACCTCAATGGTCCCTCTACTGAGCTGCAAGCAAATTTCATAAAAAAATTATATTTTTAGCTTATGTAGTACAAGCTGAAATACACTGCAACTTATTGATAATTTGAAGGCTCTAAACGTTCAAAACTGTAGACTTAGAACATTTTTTGGTGAAACAGAAACAAGTTATAACAATTTATTGGCGTAGACTTTAGAAGCATTGAATTGCAATTGATAATAACTCACATTTAAACAGATTTGTGGAAGCCGTCCCCCCATATAGATAGCAGCCATAAGCCACCCTAACAAAAGTCCTAAATGGTTTGGTGCATCTTCTTCAATCATTGAGCTTCCTAATGCATTGCCACCCATTCGCTACATTTGGAAACAATTAATATTAACCAACATGAGATGCAATCTAATCACCAGATATTCATAAATACCCACAAAGAACGTGCTTTGTAGTTACCTGCAAAAGTTTCCTTCCTGTTATTATAAGAGCAGACCTCCGTTGGGATTGAGAAAAGTAAGAAATTGAAATATTGTTGTTTGAAGTCGATAATTTCAAATAGAACATCACGCCAATGAAAACTATTGTTGAAGCTACCTGAATAATGGCATGGAAAGAAAATATCAATTATGATGTTAAAAGGTAACTACAGTAAGGCACAGTGGCTTCAATCATACTTGATAACTACTATATCTAAGAAAACTTACAGAGACGAGTATGGCCTCGAAATGCTTAGGAGTTGGAGATATAAGATTATCGAGCACTTCTTCCCCTTCTTGTGACGACTGGTTGAAGACATGGCTTGTATAACACTCCCGGGAGTGCGAGAGATATGACCCTTGAATCGGAGTGTGAGTCCATTCTAGAGATCTTGCAGAGCTGGGAAACAAAGTGCCATTTATTTGTTAACAGTTGATTATCAGATCTAGAAAGAGCAACTACTTACCTGATAGAACATATAGAAAAGGAAAATTAAATATGAATTTATTAGGAGTGTGACTTCTTGGTAGAGATCTTGCAGAGCTGGAAAGAAAAGTTCCGACAATTAACAATTGATTATCATATCTAGAAAGAGTTACTGAGTTGATAGAGCATATAGAAAAGGAAAATATGAATGCATACGAGTTGTGACTCTCCTGAGAAGAAACTGTAGGAATAGGTGAACTCGAGACAGATGTCGCTGGCTCAGATTTGAAGACTTCCTTTGGTTGAATCTGATATAAATGAACAAATAGAACAACTTACATCTAGCATCATTACCGTTATCAAGAGACCTCAAAATTTGTGAAATAGATTAAATATTTCTAGATCACAACCTCAGATTGGGCTTTTGCTTTCCTTGCTCTCCACCACTTGCAGATATGAGCATAATATGCGACTTGGCAAACTTGAACTATGGTCATAATTAAGTACAGCTGTAGCAGTTTAGAGAGTAACAACATATTTAGATATGGAAAAGAGTGGAACTTGATTTTCAAACAACGCTATGACTACCCATACTTCATTAAAGAAAAGTGTAGAAAGAGATTTCACCAGTGCAGTGTATAACTGTGTAGCTAGCTGCATAATCGTAGAGGTGACACTGTTAGTAATACATCATGGCGAAGACTAATTTAAGATCTATAACATGGAAAATTTTCAACACTTAATACAACTAAACACTAATAAGGCTTCTTTAATGAAGCTCATCACACATAAGATGGCAGATAAACTTCATCTAGCATTACAGATGAAATTCTATCAAGATATTCTATTTATTTATAGTAAAACTCTTTACAAACCTATAGTTTTATGATAATCTATATCATCTGAGTCTTTTAATTGCAGAGCCAGGAAATACTCACAGTTGCTTCGTCCAGCCAACACCCAATAAGATTGAGAAAGCACCTGAAACAATGTAAATTGAAAAGCATATCAGAATACTAAACATATAAAACCGTGTCAGAAAATAAAGAATGTTATCTACTACGGTCTGAACACACTGCTGGGATGGAATTTTAAAGAAATCAGAAACCACTACCCTAAAAGAGTTAACAGGAGATAGCCAAGTGAAACACCCTGTGTGGATCCATTCTTAAAGTTGGTAATAATCTGAGGCACTCCTGCAATTGCCAAGCATAACAAACCGATGAGCCCTAAACCAACACAGACATAGCCTCTTACTCCCCACACACACTCCCTCAGATACTTCTCAACCCACCACACACACTGCTTTCCTGAAGCATAGTGATATTCCATCATCGAAGCCTTGCTTTATCTTATCTCAGACCAGAAAACCAAAAAGCTTCGGAACGATCCTTCTATAGAGGCAATATATATAGATAAAGAAATAATCAAACGTAGAGCAAAATGGGCTCTATATTCTTCCACTTTCACCAGAAATTCCTTGCAATTTATGTTGCACGTGTCTATCAGCCTTGAAAGAAACGACAAAACTGGACCATTCTTCTGCTCATTTTACGCTATGGTGTCGAGTTGTCAAAATTTTGGATTCTTGTCTTCCACTTTTGCACGTGCCTTTTTGTTAACCCGTAGGCATTTTTTGGCATTAGTGTCAAATGTTCTGAATGCATTTAATTCACTTTGGCATTACCTTTGTTGTCATGAGTTGGCATATTGTGACATTATCATGTTCAACCTATTGCAAGATTAATTATGTCAGTTCATGGTTACGTTGGTTTGATCCTTGGCATAGTTGTACAAAGGAGGTGTATTATAAATGCCTAATTCTCTTGCGGATAAAGCGGTGGTAAGTTTGCATAAGCTTTTTTATTTTACTATGTCACTAGATGATAGAAAATTGGTAAAGTGACTTGGTTACATGACAGATTGTTTCTCTTCAATAGGGTTAATAGTTTGTTTGTTTTTCCTACCGAAATTCTTGGTGAGTGGGACATAACATATCATCAACATAAGGGCATATTATATGTTTTTCAAAGCTTATTTGTGTAAAAAAATTTGTTTTTTGAAAGCCCTCATACTTAAGCTGGGCACAATAGAGCAGTTAGGGTTTGCAGATTGGAGATGATTTTCACAGCTGTGATGGAGATATGGATAGTGCATGACAGTTTGAGAAGTAGTTTGTGATTGATTGAAAGGAATTAGATTGCGACATTTGTCTTCAGTAACAAATCCATTTCAGGTGTCTCAAATCCTTAATCTTTGTTTTTTTTGTTTTGGTTTCAAAAGTTGTTAAGGAGTTGTTCATTGTTTATAGTTTGTGTTACTTGTCATTTGCTTGCTTTGTCAGGAGTACATGGTATTTTGTTAAGATAAGAGTCAATTTATCCTCGGTTTGTCAACGGTATGGATGACAGTGACTAATGAGTGGGTCTATCACTCATTAAAGTTATCAGTCCCTTTGGATGAAAAGACTGACATGGACCACACCATGGTAAAAGGGGTAAGGTTACCACCTTAATGTAACCACGGGTTATATTTCCTGTGATAAAAAGATTCTCATCATATTTGCTTTTAGTTGTAAAGAAGCACTCCAGATGTAGCAGTCCCACATGTTTGTCTGCTCAAAATTTCTTTGTTTTCGAGATATTGGGGTCCACCCTAAGTGGGCATATCATTGAGAAAGTTTCTTTAGTACTTTCTGCGTGTCTGTTTTGTATGGGCAGATTTCAAACTGCATTATATCCTTGTTCATGAAAAGGCAATGGGATTGGTCTATAAAAGCTGCCCTCTCATCCATAACAAGCATAATGTAAAAAAAAATGCTAGTGTCTAGAGGTCTTAGGAAGTCCCAGTTTGTCGCTCAAGATTAGAGAAGTATGCTCTTCCCATATGGGAATCAGAAACTCGGACCTCATTTGAGTCATGAGTCTAATTGTCTGGAATAAGTTAGATAATTTGAATGTCTTAAGCGCATGATGCAAGAACATAAGTTGGTTCTTCTTCTATCTCACAACTTTCTGTAAAATCTCGTATTAGAGCCAAATATGAATATTTTGACTTAATTATGTACTGTCATTGGTCAAGAAATAGATGATTCTTGTCTTTTCTTATTCTATTGTGACCCAAATATCAACAATTTGTGTTGTGATTCTATTGCATTGGCTGGAGAAAATCTTCCAAGTCTCCTTGTTGCATCTAAGTGAACATAACACTTTGTCATTTCTATTTAGTGAATTTGTTTGTCTTGATCTGAATCATAAATATGTATGGGTATATAGCTCCTTGTATTGTCTCTCACAACTCTCGATTTACCACTGTAAATCCTAATTGAGTAAGTCCCATCTTGTTGGCCATGATAAGGAACTATTCAAGGGCAAATTCAGGCAGTAAGACTTGTGATTTGAGCGAGGATTTGAGAACAAGTTCAATCATACTAGTAATATGGAGTCTTCAATCTTACTTGATTTGATCCAATGGTGTTTGGATATTGGCTGCCTTCTTGGTGATCCAGACTATGTTTTTTCTTTTCTCTTTTGAGACAATAGTTTTACTAGTATAGGTATATTCAGTCTGCAATCTTGGAACCTGATGTTTATTTAGAGTAATATGATCTTTTGCTATCAAAATTGTTTTCCAATTTGTCATTGCCTCACTTCCAATGACTCCATCATATCCATCTCTCATAATGAACAAATATAATTTCATCAATATGTCCATCTCAGAATTCAATGGGAGCTTTACATATCAAGTGAGAGTCATGTTTTTCATTTCTAAAGGTAATTTCAGTGGTGGCTTCTATCCACTGATTTGCAGGAAAACAATTATACCTGGCAATGTTTAGATAGACACTAGTATCACATAAGAAAGCTAATGGATATGATTTAATTCCTGGAAAATGAACTTGCAGTTCAAGACCAGGGCATGAAGTTTGTAAAGGTTGCTTAAAGGCTTTGAGTTGTTTTGGGATTTCTTCTCCCGAGGTCAAATTGTTTAGCTTGTATTGCTTCTTCCATAAGAGGACTATAAATTTTCTCCCAATGATAAAGTTCTTCCTCTTCTTTTGTTGAAGTAGTTGGAATTATAGGAAATGGAGAAAATACATTGAAGCGGGAAATGAAAGCTTCCATTTCTTTCCCCTTCATTAATTCTTCTGTAAGATTCTCATTTTCTCCATCTTCATATTCTTGAATTTCCTTTGTATCCTGGTGAATTACCTTACAAAGAAAATCAATTCTATGCCTATGCTAGATTCTTCGAGCCATACTACCACTAGCAGGTGCTTCAAAAAAATTTCTTTGATTAAGTGGTATGGCTTTTTCTCGATGTGAATATTCAATAGGTCTGGCAGAAGATCTAGAGTGAGGATGCCCAAAAAAAACCTTCTCAACTACAAGGGATTAGTATTCATGAAATTGATGATAAAGTTATCTTGAACTATTATGTGCCACCTATTACCCATACTCAGTCCTTGCATACTGAAAGGGTTTTCATTTATAACAAAGATAAAAGTTCATCATCCTAAATGTCATTTGATGTTCCTCCATCAACAGTTCAACCAACACTTGGTTGGGAAAATCTTTTTCAATTTTCAAAAGGGAAAAATCCTATATGTCTTCTTGTACTCATGTCCATTTCTCTGAATTAGAAAATGGTCTTATGAAATGTGAAAATTGTAATTTTATCTTCCAATCTGGTAAAGACTAAATGATGTTCGGCAAGGCTGTCTCATTTCTTCTTCCTGATATATCTCATGAGGATGACATGATTATTGATACTCCTGCAGGGAAGTCTGTTATCCCTAGAATTCTTCCTTCTTTTAAGTATTTCATGCAATATGATACTACTGGAATGTATCAAATTGAATGGCAGCCTCAACATGTTTCTGTTACTAGAGATCAACCTATCTCTCGTCAAAGCAAGTTTCTTAATTGGTCTAACCTCTATATGTGTAAACAAATGCTTCTTTCCCAAGACCCTCACTATCAGCATCAAGCTCACCTTCTTTCTCAATAGCTGGACTTTTCTACCACTCAGGCTAACATGCATTCCATTCTTGCTCAATTGAAAACCCTTGAAGCCCATTTAACTGATGAATGGAAATATTTTGTCTATGCTGAGATCGCACGTCTTCGTGTTGATTGCACTCTTTTCAAGAGTGAAGCAGAATCTTGATGGATCGAACAACAACAAACTTAGCACCAACATGAGAAACATTTAAAAGGACTCAAGCCTGATTTTTCTACTATAGTAAATACAGTCCAAATAACAAACACAATTTCTCAATGTATCAGTCCAACAACATTACACCTTGAAAATACTATAGTGAAACAAGCTAAGGAAGTCAAAACACATATGTCTACATCTATATCAGCCCCATCTCAGCCATCCAAAAAATTAATCTTTCCACCCAGTTCGAGCAGTTATCCTCAAGCCTATTTTTCTAAAAAGGTTTTAAATCCTACGCTTCTAGAGCTAACTATTGAGAATGTTTGGGACACTTCTCCAGGAAGAATAAGAGAAGCTACACCAGAGGAAAATCAAAAGGAAAACAAAAAATGGCCAAAGGAAGTGATCCATATAGGAATTTACACAACTTAAAAGCAGAAACTCCTCCCTTGGTTAGCTTTGCTACATATGATGAACTAGAAAACATGAGAACTATTGATTCTATAAGATCATGGGTCAAGAGTTACACATCTTCTAGTTCAGGTGTCAACATTGATGATGTAATTCAACAAGCTTTGTACTCAATAACAAGAATGGCCAAAAGAGTCTGGGATAAATTGGATGAAACATACAAAAATGATCTTATTTGTAGTTGAATAGATCAAGTCTATTCTGAGTTGATTAGAATGTTTGTTGGTAGAATGGATTCAATGGAAAGAATGGCTTACAACAGATTCATTTTCAACAAATGTAAGGATTTATCTCTATTCAAACAGTACTGTAAAGAATGGTATAACTTGAAATGAAGGAACTCACCTTTCCACTATTGGTATTTTGGTATGGTTTTGTCATTGATGTCAACACCTACTAAACACTTATCAACTCTGACACTTTGGAGAATAAACAACATTCACCGGCAAGCAAATGACTTATGAACAGTCATCGGTATCTGGTACACCGACAGGATATAATGATCACTGGCACTGGGAATGATATGGAAAACACATGGTTATGTCGAAGACATCGTTTGAACACTTTGTCTTGAAGGTTTTTTAATTGGCATATTCATATTTGTTGTTATCGGAAAATAGGTCCAGGTTACACCGGCAGGTTTATTTTTTCCATAAATGCATTAAGCCAACATGTTGAATCAATTATTGCATCGGGTATTAATTTATTTATAAATTATTTTTATTGTATTATCCTTTACAGCCGACCTACTAAAATTGGTCTTAGGGTATGGTATAAATGTAAGATCTTATTTATAAGATCGGATGTGGAATGTGAAAAAGAATTGTGTGAAGGTATATGCGATAATAAGCAGAGCTATACACGTAGACATCATTTGAAGGTTGAAGGAGGTTTTTTGTGAAGACAATAAAAACTACACCAATACTGAATCCAGCATATGAAGATGCTATTTTAAGCAGTATATTCTTATTGGATTTAACCATCCAATTGTAGTCAGTGTGACTCCCATTTTTGATTGATCAGTGAGCTCTAGGCGCTTGGCCTTTCTGCATGTCCAGACCCCATTTGTATACACTTACTATCTGCAGTAGTATCATCTGATTGTAGGTAAGGTTTCCCACCATGGGTTTTCCCCTTATAGGGTTTCCACGTACAAATATTGGTGTTATGTGTTGTGGATGACTTTGACTTTTTATTTCATGCATTAATCCTTACCGGCATTGCAATTAACTATTAAAACTATCTACCAGCATATTAGAATGGTTTACCAACATTAAGCATTAAGTTGGTTAAATAGTTTTTGGTTTGAATTTGTTTGACAACTGATTCGACCCCTCCTCTAAGTTGTCTCCAGGACCTAACAATTGGTATCAAAGCCTAGTCCTTTTTTTGCAGAAGTTTAACAGCTTGAGGAGATCCAATGTCTACTAACTATTTCAGGAACGACAGTCCTAAACTTGATGGAACCAACTATGGCATATGGAAGATCAGAATGGAGACACATCTAAATTGCATTGGAAAGGACATCTAGGATGTTACAAAGAATGGCTATATTTCTCCTACTCAGAGTCAGCCCAATCCACCTAACTTGACTAAAGATGAGGAAAATGATTGCAAAGCAAGAGAAGCACTCTTGAGCACATTATTAGATCAACAAATCATGGGATTATCAGATAGGTCTACTGCTAAAGCTATTTGGGATCATTTGGAAACACTGGATGAAGGAGATTTCACAGTCAAGATTGCAAAACTTGAAAGCTTCTCGGTCAGGTATGAACATCTAAAAATTGAAGAAGATGAAAGGATTTCTGCTTTTATGGAAAGAGTGAATGAAATTGTTTTGGGTATTAAATGTTGTGGAGGAACTTTAAGTGAAGATGAAATTGTTTCAAAATTTTTAAGAGGATTGCCACTGGCATATAAAATGAAAGTCACTGCTATAAATGAGTTAAGAATAATGCGTAAACATTAGTAACTAGGGATACATTGATTGGAAAACTTTCAGCTTTTGAAATTGAAGAATTTGGTCCTATTGCTACTATAAAGATAGATTTAGCTTTTAGAGCATCTACATCATTTGACAAGTCTGATTCGAAAGACTTTTATGCAAAATAACTTTGAAGAGAGTAGGAAAGAAAATGAAGAACTTGAAGAACTTGAAGCACTATTTGCAAGGAAAATGCCTAAAGGTCTAGTTAGAAGTAAGTATGAAGGTAAAGCTCCCTTTAAATGTTTTAACTGCAATAAGATTGGTCATATGGCTTCAAGATGCCCTGATAGACATGCTAGACTAAGAGAAGAAGCTAGAAGGACATACAAGCCTAACCCTGAATATCAAAGATACAAATTTAAGAAGAATAAAGACAAATCTTGTTACATTGCTGATGAAGGAGTGACTGATGATTCTGATGAGGATCTGACAGACAATGGATGGGTTTTTGTTGCTATAGCAGAAGATCAACCGACACCTACTACTCAACCGGTAGAACAAGCCTTGGCAGCTAAAGTTGAAGATAAGAATGAATGAATCATTGATTCAGGATGCCCACATCATATGAATAGTGATAAGAGTAAATTCCTAACATTTCAGGAGTATAATTGAGGTCTTGTAAGATTTGGAGATAATAAAACTTGTTTGATCAAAGGTTAGGGTACAATATCTCTTGATGGTAAGAATAATACAAACAATGTCTACTATGTTGAAGGTTTAAAGCATAATCTTTTGAGTGTTGGTCATTTAGTTGAAAAAGGATTTCAGTTACAATTCAAAAATGGAAAATGCAAAATCATGAATAGAATTGGTTTGGAAATTGCAACTGGTAATCAAACTAGAGGTAATATCTTTCATTTGAATAACAGTAAAAAGACATGCTTGGTTGCACATATTGATGAAAGTTGGCTATGGCATAAAAGACTCTATCATATAAATTTTGATTGTATGGTGAAAATCATTACTACTAAGGCAGTTAGAGATTTACCTAAAATTGTCAAACCTCACAATACAATGTGTAAGGAATGTCAATTTGGAAAACAAGTTAGAGCTACTTTCAAAAGTGTTCTAGAAAAATCCAATAATGCTCTTGACTTAATTCATACTGATTTATGTGGTCCAGCTAAAAGTAAAAGTTTACAAGGTGATAGATATTTCATGCTAATCATTGATGACTATTCTAGAATGTGTTGGGTTACTTTTCTTAGAGAAAAATCAGAAGCACTTGGAAAGTTCAAATTATTCAAAGCTATGGTGGAAAATGAAACTGGTAAGAAAATCAAATATCTTAGATCAGATCAAGGAGGATAATTTACATCTAAGGAATTTAATACATTCTGTGAAGTGAATGGAATCAAAAGACAACTATTAGCACCTTAGACACCATAGCAGAATGGAGTTGTGGAAAGGAAAAACAAAACTATCTTGGATGCAACCAGAAGTATGTTATCAAAAACAAACCTACCACATGTATATTGGAGAGAAGCAGTAAGTACAATGGTCTATACATTCAACAAATTTCACATCAAAGGTGAAACCGGTAAGACCCCTCATGAACTATGGTTTGGTATTACTCCTACTCTTAAATATTTCAGAATATTTGGAAGCAAATGCTATATCAGAAGAGATGAGTATATTGGCAAATTTGATTCTAGAAGTGATGAAGGAATATTTCTTGGTTATTCATCTAAGAGTAAGGCATATAGATGTTTTAACAAAAGATTGCAGAAAATTGTTGAGAGTACAAATGTGAAGATTGATGAACAATTCAGAGGAACTTCAAGGTATATAGACTCTGAACCGGCAACAAAATTTTTGACAAATGAACCTACACTAATCCACTGGTACAAAATGAAGATCCAGTTACCTCGGTATCATCTAAAAATTCCACTATAACTGAGGAACAACAACAAACAAAGACACCCCAATATGTAAGATCAAATCATTCTGAAGATCAGATAATTGGAAATAAGTATAAAGGAGTTATGACAAGAGGAAGATTGGCAAATGAAGAGGTATGTCTTATTTCTCAAATTGAACCATCATCTATTAATGAGGCATGTGAAGATGAATACTGGATTAAAGCTATGGAGGAAGAATAAGAACAAATTGAGAAAAATAACACTTTGACATTAGTTCCCCAACCTAAAGATAAAAATGTGATTGGAACCAAATGGGTATTTAGAAACAAACTTAATGAAGATGGCAAGGTAATCAAGAATAAAGAAAGACTAGTGTGTAAGGGATATTCTCAGAAAGAAGGAATTGATTATAATGAAACCTTTGCACCGGTAGCTAGAATTGAGGCAATTAGATTATTTTTGGCTTTTGCAACACACAAGAACTACAAAGTATATCAAATGGATATTAAATGTGCATTTCTGAATGGAGATCTTGAAGAAGAAGTTTACATTGAACAACTTGATGGATTTTCTTTGATAGACAACAAAGATACGGTTTGCATGTTAAGAAAAGCATTGTATGGGTTGAAACAAGCTCCAAGAGCTTGGTATGCAAGGTTAGATAAGCATCTTTTGAAAATTGGTTTTTCTAAAGGTAATGCAGACAACAAATTATATTATAAAGTGACTAATGATGTCATCTTGGTTATAGAAGTTTTTGTTGATGATATAATCTTTGGAGGAGAAGATGGATTATGTAAAGACTTTTCTATTGAAATGCAGCAAGAATTTGAAATGTCTATGATTGGAGAAATAAAATTCTTTTTAGGATTGCAGATTTCTCAAAATGATAAAGGTATATTTTTGAGTCAATCCAAGTACTTAAAAGTGTTACTTAAGAAATTTGGGATGGAGAACTCTAAATTGGTAAGCACACCTATGACTACAAATGACAAATTATCACTGAGGGATGAATCTACACCTGTTAATTCGACTAGGTACAAATTTATGATAGGAGGTTTACTATATCTGACACAAACCAGACCTGATATCATGAATGCAGTATGTATTGTTTCAAGATTTTAGAGTAATTCTAGAGAAAATCATGATTCAGCAGTAAAAGGGATTTTCTAGTACTTACAAGGCACTACAGATCTTGGATTATGGTATCCTAGAGATGAAAACTTTGAATTATGTGCATATACAGATGTAAATTGGGCAGGAGATTTAATTGATAGAAAAAGCACCACCAGCGGAGCATTTTTTCTTGGAAACAGATTGATTTCTTGGTTAAGTAAGAAACAAAGTTGTATATCTTTATCAACAACAGAATCAAAATATGTTGCAACAGCAACTAACTGTACACAGGTATTATGGCTTAAGAAAATGTTGAAGGACATAAAGGTAAAATGCAAGGAACCTATTACTATCTATTGTGATAACATTGCAACAATTGATATATCTAGAATCCGATATTACATTCTAAAACCAAACATGTTTCTATCAAACTGAATCTTCTAAGGGAACATGTTGAAGCAAAAGAAATAAAACTGGTTTATGTGAATACTAAAGAGCAGATTGCAGATATTTTCACTAAACCTCTGCCTAAGGAGACTTTTGAATATCTCAAAGATTAGCTTGGGGTCATACCCATACCGGTAGAGACTTAGGAAGTTGATGTTTGTCATCAACCGACAGAATTAACAGAGAAATCTTTTATTCTGGCTTTGATGAGGAAGCTACTTCAAAAGAGGAGTAGTTGATATATTGAATTGGTTGGTATTTTGTATCTTTTTTTCCTTGGCATTTGATGTCAAATGGGGAGAGATTGGTATGGAAAAACACAAGCAAAACACATGTTGCTCCTAGGGGGAGAGATTATTACTCTCTGTATCTATATTTTGATTTCTGGTTATGATCTCTTTTTTGGAGATTTTTGGTTTTTAGTATTTGGCATCTCTGTTTTGGCACTTTGATGGTTTTTCCATCTTGTGTTGCCATCAATGCCAAAGGGGGAGATTGTTGGTATTTTGGTATGGTTTTGTCATTGATGTCAACACCTACTAAACACTTATCAACTCTAGCACTTTGGAGAATCAACAACATTCACCGGCAAGCAAATGACTTATGAACAGTCACCGGTATCTGGTACACCGGCAAGATATAATGATCACCGGCACTTGGAATGATATGGAAAACACATGGTTATGTTGAAGACATCGTTTGAATACTTTGTCTTGAAGGTTTGTTAATTGGCATATTCATATTTGCTGTTACCGGCAAATAGGTCCAGGTTACACCGACAAGTTTATTTTTTCCAGATCAGCATGGCACGCTATGAGGTTGAATTATTATTGATGTAAATGCATTAAGCGGACATGTTGAATCGGTTATTGCATCGGGTATTAATTTATTTATAAATTGATTTTATTGTATTATCCTTTAGAGCCGACCTACTAAAATTGGTCTTAGGGTATGGTATAAATGTAAGATCTTAGTTATAAGATCGAATGTGGAATGCGAAAAAGAATTGTGTGAAGGTATATACGAGAATAAGCAGAGCTATACACACAAACATCATTTGAAGGTTGAAGGAGGTTTTTTGTGAAGACAATCAGAACTACATCGGTACTGAATCTAGCATATTTAGATGCTATTTTAAGTAGTACATTCTTATTGGATTTAACCATTCGATTGTAGTCAGTGTGACTCCCATTTGTGATTGAGTAGTGAGCTCTAGGTGCTTGGCCTTTTTGCATGTGCAGACCCCATTTGTATACACTTACTATCTACAGTAGTATCATCTGATTGTGGGTAAGGTTTCCCACCATGGTTTTTCCCCTTACAGGGTTTCCACGTACAAATATTGGTGTTATGTGTTGTGGATGACTTTGTCTTTTTGTTTCATGCATTAATCCTTACCGGTATTGCAATTAACTATTAAAACTATCTATCGGCATATTAGACTGGTTTACTGGCATTAAGCATTAAGTTGGTTAAATAGTTTTTGGTTTGAATTTGTTTGACAACTGATTCACCCTCCCTCTCAGTTGTCTCCAGGACCTAACATCCACAACTTTTTAAGTATCTTATAGAAATTAATGAGAAAATGTGTAATGATATGAGGAAGGAAAAAGAACTAGAAAGGGTTCAATCTTTAATATCTCCTTCAATATACAAACAAATCACTTCAGGATACCAGTTTATAGAACCCAGAGGTCAAAAACCTCATAAAAGAAAGTGTAATGATAGATCTTGTTTAGGCTATTCTAGAAAACAAGGAGAATACAAAAAGAAAATATTTTCTAAGAAAAAGGGATTCTTTTGAAAGAAAGATAGATTAAAAAGGAAATATAACTGGAAACCAACATGCTACATATGCAAAGGAGAACATTATGCAAATAAATGTCCAGAAAGACATAGAGGAAAACATAGAGGAAAAGTTAGAAAACTTAAAGAAGCAGAGTTAGACAATTTGGATGAATATCTCGACATAAATGTTTATGCTTCTGATCATGAAGAAATTATTCTAACTGAGGAAGATGAAATGGATCAATCAGATGACAATGAAGAAGTCTTTTATCCTAAAAATTCTGAAGAATCAGACTCAAAAATATCCGAGGTATCATTCTTTGTTAGAATGATGTGCGAAAAAGCTATTCTACAAACCCAACACTAGATAAAGTCATTAATGAAATATGTAGAATAGAACAAATCCAACATGGAATGAATGTAGGATCGGAAACATGGATAAAAAACAAATAAAAACTAATGAGGCACACTATTTGCCATTGAGGCATATCATAAAACAATCAGTGAGACATTGTAAAAGTGATTATTTTTCAGACAAGCTAGTGAGGCAATTTGAGTGGGTTTACTCCCTAAGAGGGTTTCCACTCATGACATATCATTATATCATTTTGTGTTGTATGTTCATTCATGATGATGTATATAATTGTCATTTCATGATGATTATATCTGCCAAAATTGAAAAAGTTTTTAAAGGTTGAAAATTGATTAACAACACTGATTCACCTCCCCCCTCTCAATGTTGATTGTACTCCAACACTTTTTTCATTCATCATGCCTATTATTTTTCTGAACTATATGTAATTTCTACCAAGTACTTCTCCCACCGGTTATTTTGGATATCTCTCATAGACCATGCAAATTGCATGTCTTTTGAATGAGCATAATTCTATTGTAATGATTTTGTAATTAAGCAATCAAACTGATCAAGTGATCAGGAATATGATCAGTAGATCATTTGTAATATTTGTATCAAGAATGATTGATAGAGTTTGTGTTGGAATATGAAGTCAATTAGGACTTTTCTTCTATATGTGTCATATAACACTGAGAGGGAGGGGTGAAGCAGTGTTCTACCAGAATGGAGAAATTTAACCTTATTAATACAATAAATCAACAACTGGTAAACATAAAAGCATATAACAATAAGCAACAATGCAACCACAAAGATGAGCACCATAAAACCAGATTTATTCATGGAAAACCTCAAAGAGGAAAAACCATGGTGGGATTGGAGATGTAGTACCCCTCCTCGATCAACCTCTTTTGTATGGTTTGAGTTACTTCAGTGACTATTCTGTGGAACATTATTGTATATTGATTCGGATGTTATGCGATGTTATTTCATTCTTTATCTAGATTTATGGTGTATGTTTTTATGTAGTATTTCAGTGCTTATGAGTAATGTTATTTTTATGGATCATTATCATGGACTGACACTTTTACCTTACATTGTGATGCGTTATTTATATGTTGTGTGTTTTCAAGTGTATTAGGATGCAAGGGGATGATTTTCCTTCACTCACTCCGGTGAGACAAGGAACATCATGATTCTCCTTCATCCGTGTGTTTATCATGTCTGTATATATATTGGTCTAAATACACGTGTGGTTCTTTGGTGAAGGACATTGCAAGTACTAGTACCGGGTAGGTATGAGGTATTGACTCCACCTGGTTTCACAAGTCTGAGCATACCTGATATATCCGATGTGAGTAGAGGAGATAATTTTTGTACCCTAGCTTGATCGCAGTTACACTCGTATGAGTGTTGTCAGTCAGTTGTGTTTCCTCGTCTGGCTGTTATGCGTATCATGGTGCCTTGGTTTGGTCATTTGAGAGTTGTCATTGGATCTGTCTTGGTTTTCATGTTTCCATTTATTTAAATGGTTATTTAATTTAAATGGATGATGCTATCTTGTGTTAGCGTAATCATTTAATTGTTATGCTTTGTGATTATTGATTTATTTAAATTAATGATTTCTAGATTAAATGGTTAAATGGCTTAATTTATTGTGTAAAGTTGCATTATGTATTTTTGTGAAATAAATAAATTGCCTAGCCATTTAAAAAGGTTAAATTCTTATGTTGAAGGAAGTATTTACAGAAAAAGAAATAAATAAAAGCTTTCCTTTTTATCTTTCCATTTGTCCTTTTAATTTAATCATTGGAAATAATTATTATTTTTGGGAAGAAATAAATCAGATTGCCTTTTAGTTTTTTTAATTTTTTAAAATTTGATTGGATAAAAGATTTAGCCTAGAAGCTTAGGTTAAAAGTTATTTTTGGGCATCCATTCTGGGCATTCACAGCAGGAGAAGAAGAGGAATTTTGAGAAAAGAAAAGAATTCTGGAAATCTTCCTGGAAGAGTTGGAGATTCGACTTGGGTTGTAAGACTAATGTTCCTTCATTCCCTTGCTTGCCTTTGCTTCAGGCTGGATAATCTATTCTGATGTTTTTATTTGATTTTGTATATTTTAGTTTTCTTCCTCTGTGATTGGAAAATGCAATCTGCCTGTAGATTCTTATTGAAATATTGATATGGAAGAAAGATTGCCTGATATAATTGATTTTGTGATGCTATTAGCATATGGTTGCATTCAGGAAAGGAATAGTTCATTTTGTCTTTGCTGTGTGTTATTTGTTCATAGCAAACAACTTCTTGATTTACCTCTTCTTTAGAAAGAAAGAATTTTAGAATTGGTTTGCCGGGTGTATCCTTGTTTCTATACTGTCAAGAACTGGCTAGTTATTCTTTCCTCGTTGGTAAACTTTTCCTTGAAATTTTGGAAATTGGCACTGTATGTGTGTGCCCGTGAAATAATTATGGAAATAGAATGTTCTTTGTGGTTATTGATTTTGTGACTTTTTGGTTTTAGAATGCTTGGAGGCATGTTTCTTGTGCCTCTCTAGTGGACTTTACCACTCCCGTGATGGGCTTGCCTCATCATGTCGGTTGGTAGTGTCTGCTACTCGCAGGTAGCAGAACTACCAGTCAGCAGCACCGCTATGTACTAACAATGCTACCGATCGGTAGGACTGCCACCATTTGGTATCAGCACTACGAATTGGTAGGACTGCTAATGGTTGGTAGTGGCTGCTATCAGTGGTAGCGGCACTACCAGTCGACAGCACTGCTACCAGTGTGTAGTAGTGCTACTAGTTAGCAGTGGCAACACTACCAGTTGGTAGCAGTGCTACCGGTTGGTAGCAACAGCCACCAATCCATAGGGTTGTTACTAGTGGTAAGAGTGGTAGCAGTGCTACCGGTTAGCAGTGGTGGCACTACCGGTTGCTAGTGGCAGCCACCAATTGGTAGGGTTGTTACTAGTGGTAACAACACTACTCGCAGGCAGTGTCTGTTTCCCTAGCACCAGCACATCCGTGGGTTGGTTTGACCCCCGCTTAGCTTTGAGCCCTCACCTGTCTCCAAACCGATTAGTGCTAGGAACTTAAACTTTATAAATGGAATGTTTAAAGTAGTTTTGCATGATGAAATGTGATTTTCATGTGATTCTTATTATGTAGTTAATAAAGTTATCAATAAAAATTAAGGCATGAATTAGAGATTCAAATTAGTAATTTTTGGGTATATTCTGAAAATGATTTAAATGCCTATTTGAAAATTCATGTTTTATTTGGTGGAATGTATAATGTAGATTTCATTCTTGGTGGATATTGACTTGGAAATTAAATAATGTGTCTGTTGGAAAGAGTGTTTTATTTATGATTCAATTCAATGATGTTGCAAGTGCTTATGATTTGGATATTCTCAAAGATTGTTTGAGTGTAGACTTGATATATTTAGCTATCCTTGCAAGTGTATATTGTAGTATTTTGGTTTGTTGTTCAGTCATCCTATGATGGTGTAATTGGTACCTTTGACGATGAGATATATGTTGGCTTTGTTGTCTTAACCATGTAGTGTCTTTTCCTTATGGTTAGCCAAGGGTCAGTATGTCCTTGTTGACCACTTGTTTTCTAATAGTGTTGTTATGGTTGTCTGCTTCACCATAGGGTCCTCCGGGAGTGACCATGCCTATGTAGTGTCCTTTGAGAGAGTGGCTTTCACTTGGGGGTTGTACCCAAAGTGGTAGGCATTACAACCCAATGAAAGCCAGATAATAACTAGTAATGTAATGAATTGACTAAGAGGGTAGCATCATAACATTAATAAAGATAATTGTACCTCATACATAGGTGAGTGCTAGTACAGGGCTCATAATGCAAGAAGGCCTGAAATGGTAAACCAACAACCTTGTCTTCATAAAAGGCTAGTAGGGTCCACATGAGACTTAGTTGGAACCAAAGGTTCGGGAGAGGTTACTAGGACAGTGAGCCAAGACCTATGGAGGTTGTACCATGGTATCCATCTTAAGCTATGAGATGACACTCTCTCATTTGGTTCACTTATGTGTTTGTATGTTGAGTCGCCTAGATTCTTGTGGAGTCTTTTTGTGTTGTCATGGAGTCGTATTGTTTTGTCGACCATGTCATGCTTATGCTTGTTTGAGGGTCCTTAGCTATCTCCTAGCATGGTGGAGTGATTCCATTTTGGGAATTACATGGTGGGGTGGTAGTGCCACTTCCCATTGGATGTTCAGATTTGTGCCTTCATGCGAGGATTGGCTTCACAGGTGTTCTTGTGGTTCATGACTCATGCTTCATCCCTTGTTTGAGGATTATTGTAATTGGAGACCCTTGGGGTCATTGTAATATTGATCTTATGTAACCTTGTAATTGGATGAGATCTATCCCTATATGTATATTGAGAAGCTATGTATTGGAAGAGAAATGTAATCCTATTTTGGGATGTTTATATCGGTTTCCCTTATGATGTTAGTATATTCTTATTGAAGTGGAAATTTTATTGTATCCTTTCAATCTTTCTATGATGAATCTTTATTTGCTTTGGCTTCTTGTGATCATTGAGTTAATGATGTATATGTGGATTTATGATTTTGTGGAATTTATTCTTGAAGTTAATTCTTCGTTGGTAACCCTTAAGGAATTCTGGTGTAAGTCTTCCATTTGTGTTATCGTGCATGTTGTGTAAATGCACTTATGATGTTTATACTTAAAAAAAAAAAATTGTTTCACCCTTGTTGTGGGTTTTCCTTCAGGGTTCTTGGTGGGGCATTACATTTGGTATTAGAGCCCATGTTTCAACACTGGGTACTTTGGGTTTGTAGTGAGCCCATTTGTCTTGACCTTTTTGTGTAGGTCTTTTGGTGTGACTTCCTTGTGTCTTTCTTTTCCTTTGATCTGAACCTTTTTCTCTTGTGTAGGGTTAGGTCATGGCTAGGAAAGCCAGGGGAGGTGGCCGTGTTAGTGGCTGCACTAGAGGCAGAGGAGGAGGAAGGGGTCGAGGTTCCGAACGCCATAGTCCTTCACCTCCACCCACTCATGCGAGTGTGGATAGATATCAGTCGGTTCATCCAGATGAACTGCATTCAATAGAGAAGGTTCTTGAAAGGGTGGAGCTGCGTCAGATGTTTCAGGAGGTGCTAGCTAAACTAGGGCCCATACCCGATGTGGATCAGCCCATCCATGGGCGGGTAGAGGAATCGCTTTAGCGGATTCCAGAGAGAGAGATATATCTCCTAGAAGGAGAGAGGTCCTAGTGGACTTATATCCAGCTATCTTAGGGCACATGAGGGACTTGATGAGGTCCAATCCTCCCTTCTTTGATGGAAAAGGTATCGGTCTCGAGGAAGAGACCTAGCTTATTAGTTTGGATCGATTTTTTTCTATGTATCCTTATAGTAGCAACACCAAGGCGAGATGCGTGATCATGCATCTTGAGAGATTTACATCTATCTGGTGGAGATTAGAGGAGGAGAGGATCGGTGTGAGCATTAATACCGCATCTTGGGAGATCTTTTTGGAGAGGTTCAGGGCATGATTCCTCTCACCCTAGTGGAGGCAATCACGAGAAGATGAGTTCTATGCTCTGCTTTGGTTTGGGTTGTCAGTGGATCAGTTTGAGCATAAGTTCTATGACGTCAAACAGTATGTCGAGATTGGCAATGATGAGGCTATGCTTATTCAACACTTCTTGAGGGGTCTTAA
Source organism: Cryptomeria japonica (assembly GCF_030272615.1). Lineage (NCBI taxonomy): Eukaryota > Viridiplantae > Streptophyta > Pinopsida > Cupressales > Cupressaceae > Cryptomeria > Cryptomeria japonica. The sequence continues at coordinate 135,408,532 of NC_081409.1, forward strand.
TGACTGCATCAGTGGAGGAGTGAGAGTTTTTGAGCCTACTTCAGTAGAGGTAGCCGTGGCAAAATCCAGATTGGTAGAGAAAAACCTTTGCCGTGCTCATGGCGGCCAGTCTGGAGTTCAGATTGGGAGTGCTCCTTTCAGTGGGTCTAGAGGTAGACAGAATTAGTCCCAGACTGTTGTACCATTTAGGGGTCCTCAAGCACCCACCAAGGGTGGACTATAGCAGCAGCAGTAGCCGCTGAGACCAAAGAAATCTTTGGGCTAGCAGGGTGGCATTTCTCAGTCCTGAAAGAGGAGGAGATGGCCAAGGGGTAGGTTTACCTTGCCAAGGCAGTCTTCTTAGGGAGCATCTCAGGCCCCTAGTGGGGAGAGCTTTCAGCAGTCTAGTAGACCGTCTGGGAGTAGAGGACCTCAGTGTCCTCAGTGTTTGCATCAGTCGGTTAGTCAGAGGCTAGCCGCATAAGAGCCAACAATGGGGGATGTAGGTAGATCCCATAGAGTATTTGTAGCGGTGCATGATAGCCAGGTTGAGCATCAGAGTACTATGATTGAGACCACAAGTGTGTTGTGTGGTAGCCCTATCTCTGTACTTTTTTATTCCGGTGCTTCAGATTCTTTTTTTTCTTCATCCATTATGGAGCGGTGTGGGCTCATGTCTACTAAGCAGGTAGATAGGTGGCAAGTAGAGTTGGCTACCAGTGTGCGAGTGTTTATAGATGCCTTTGTTCCTAGTTGTGAGTTGGACCTAGGACCCTTTGTCACTTTAGTTGACCTTCGAGTCATTGCTTTTGGGTCTTATGGAGATGTGTTGGGGATGGATTGGTTATCATCTCACAATGCTGATGTAGACTATCATCAAAAGACAGTAGAGTGTGTAGATGACCTTGGCAGGAAAGTGGGGATCATTGGAGTTCAACAACTGATATCCTTACGTATGATTTCCGCTATGCAACTTAGGCGGTGCGTGCATCAAGGTTGTCATCTTTTTGTAGTTTCTCTTGAGGATGTGGATGAGGGAGAGAGTTGAGAAATTGCTCTTGATGGTCACCCTATTCTTCAAGAGTATGCAGATGTGTTTCCTTTGGATATTCCCGGTATGCCTCCGAAATGAGACATAGATTTTCGCATTGACTTGGTTCCTAGTACAGAACCTATTTCGAGAGCACCATATTGGATGACTACTTAGGAGTTGAGTGAGTTGAAGTTGCAAGTTGAAGAGTTGTTGGCCAAGGGATTCATTCATCCTAGTGTTTCTTCTCGGGGTGCCCCAGTTATCTTCGTCAAGAAGAAGGATGATTCTCTTCAATTATGCACTAATTATCGATAGTTGAATAAGGTAACCATCCGAAACCGATATCCGTTGCCTCAGATTGATGATCTCTTTGATCAGGTAAAGGGAGCCAAGGTGTTCTCTAAAATAGACCTGAAGTCTGGGTATCATCAGTTGTGCATTCATGATGCAGACATTCATAAGATGACGTTTTGTACTCGTTGTGGTCACTATGAGTTCACAGTGGTGCCATTTGGGTTAACAAATGTGCCTTCTGTGTTCATGAGTTTTATGAATGGGGTTTTTTGTACCTACCTTGACCACTTTGTTCTTGTGTTCTTGGATGACATATTGATTTATTCTAGATCCATGGAAGACAATGAGGGTCACTTGCATCAGGTATTGCACTGCTTGAGGGAGAATCAACTTTTTGGGAATTTGGCAAACTGTGATTTCTTCCAATCAGAGGTGAGCTATCATGGTCATATAGTTTTGGGAGAAGGTGTATTTGTGGATCCTTCTAAGATCTAAGCCATTGTTGATTGTCCAGCACTGACCAATGTTTCTGAAGTTTGAAGTTTCATGGGTTTGGCCAGATATTACCATCGCTTTGTTCAGAGCTTTTCTTGGATAGGCCATCTGATTACTTCTCTTCAGAGGAAAGGGAAGAAGTTTGCCTGGTTAGAGCAGTGCGAATTGACTTTTTGTACCTTGAAGGAACTCCTTGTTAGTGCTCCGATTTTGGTAGTTCCTAACCCGTCCAGAGATTTCATGGTATGCATAGATGCCTCTTTAGAAGGTATAGGTGTGATGATTATGCAGGATGGACGTGTGGTTGCCTACGAGTCTGGCAAACTCAAGGATCACAAGTTGAACTATCCAGTTCATGACTTGGAGTTGGTAGCTATAGTGCATGTGTTGGTTCGTTGGAGACATTTCCTATTGGGGCATCGGTTTGAGCTGCATAGTGATCACCGCAGTTTGTAGTATATTTTCATGCAGCCAAAATTAAATGCTTGACAATGAAGATGGATGGAAATCCTCTGCGAGTATGATTTTGAGGTTCGTTATATTCAAGAGAAAGAGAATGTAGTGGCATATGCTTTGAGTTGTAGGCAGCATGAGGTTGCAGCATTGTCCCTTGGTGTGGACTTGAGTGAGAGAATTCTTGGAGTTCTTCCTCAAGACACCTAGTATTAGGATGTTAGAGCCATGGCAGAGTCTGGAAGACCATTGGAGGGTAGATATTCTAGATACACTCTTGAGTCAGATGGTCTTCTTAGACATCTTGGATGGATCTATGTTCCTCTTTTGGAGGGTCTTCACGTTTTGATCATGGCTGAGGCCCATCGTGCACCTTATTCGGCACACCCTGGTGTCAAGAAGATGCACGCAGATCTTAGATAGATATATCATTGGGTTGGTATGAAATGTGACATTGCTGATTTTGTGTCCAAGTGCTTGGAATGTTGGCAGGTGAAGGCGGAGCATCAGCACCCTGCAGGGCTTTTACAGTTGAATTTGATACTAGATTGGAAATGGGATATCATTTCTATGGATTTCATAGTAGGGTTGCCTGTTTCTTCACAACGTCATGATGCCATCATGGTCATTGTTGATAGATTGACCAAAGTTTCTCATTTTGTTCCTATTCGATCTTCTTATACTACAATAGTGTTGGCACGAGTCTTCTTGGAAGATGTGGTGAGGTTGCATGGGATCCCAAGGCAGATCATTTCTAATAGAGACCCTGTCTTTACATTGGCCTTATGGACCTCACTTCAGCATGCTTTGGGGACCTAGTTGAACTTCAGTTCAGCTTATCACCTAGAGACCGATGGTCAGACTGAGCATGTGAATCAGGTCTTGGAGGACATGCTTCACATGTATGTTATGGATCAGCAGTCACATTGGGATGAATATCTTTTCATTGTGGAGTTTGCTTATAATAACGAATCTCATATCTCTATACGCATTTCACCCTTCTAGGTATTGTATGGTCATCCTTGCCATACTCCTTTGAGTTGGGATTGGTTGGAGGATAGGGTGTGTTTAGGCCCAGATTTGCTTTGTGAGATGGAGTAGCAAGTTGAGTAGATTCATGAGCATTTGGTTGCTGCTCAGGATAGGTAGAAGAAATATGTCAATGCTCATAGAATCGATCACTAGTTTTCTATTGGCAACCATGTATTCTTGAGAGTGCATCCATGGAAGAGTCCGATCCATTATGGAAAGGGTTCTAAGTTGGCGCCCCATTTTGCAGGCCCTTTTGAGATCTAGGAGAGGATAGGACCTGTTGCCTACCGTCTTGCCTTTCTGCCGAGTCTATCCTGCATCCATGATGTCTTTCATGTTTCTGTTCTTCATCCTTATCATTGTGATGTGACCCATGTTCTTGATTGGAACACTTTACAGGTCAAGGATGGGAAGCTTTCCATGGAGCCTGTGCACATTCTTTAGCATCAGGATTTAACCCTCAGGGGTCATACCATCGAGCAGGTAAGGGTGCTATGGGACCCCAGTGATGAGTCTTCTACGACTTGGCAAGATGCAGCAAAGATTAGAGAGCTTTATTCTTATCTATTTTAGGCTTCCAAGAGTAAGCTTAGGCTTGGGAGGGAGGATATAGTACCCCTCCTCGATCAACCTCTTTTGTATGTTTTGAGTTACTTCAGTGACCGTTCTGTGGAACATTATTATATATTGATTTGGATGTTATGCGATGTTATTTCATGCTTTATTTGGATTTATGGTGTATGATTTTATTCAATATTTTAGTGCTTATGAGTAATGTTATTTTTATGGATCATTATCATGGATTGACACTTTTACCTTACATTGCGATGCATTATTTATATGTTGTGTGTTTGCAAGTGTATTGGGATGCGAAGGGGATGATTTTCCTTCACTCACTCCGGTGAGATAGGGAGCATCATGATTTTCCTTCATCCATGTGTTTACCATGTCTATATATATATTGATCTATATTCACGTGTGGTTCTTTAGTGCAGGACATTATAGGTACTAGTACTAGGTAGGTACGGGGTATTGACTCCACCTAGTTTCATAGGTCTGAGCATGCGTGATATATCCAATGGGAGTGGAGGAGATAGTTGTTGTACCCTAGCTTGGCCGAAGTTACACTCGTATGAGTGTTGTCAGTCGGTTGTGTTTCCCCATCTAGCTATTATGCGTATCATGGTGCCTTGGTTTGGTCATTTGAGAGTAGTCATTTTATCTGTCTTGGTTTTGCGTGTTTCCATTTATTTAAATGGTTATTTAATTTAAATGGATGATGCTATCTTGTGTTGGTGTAATCATTTAATTATTATGCTATGTGATTATTGATTTATTTAAATTAATGATTGCTAGATTAAATGGTTAAATGGCTTAATTTATTGTGTAAAGTTGCATCATGTACTTTTGTGAAATAAATAAATTGCCTAGCCATTTAAAAAGGTTAAATGCCTATGTTGAAGGAAGTATTTATGAAAAAAGAAATAAATAAAAGATTTCCTTTTTATCTTTCCATTTGTCCTTTTAATTTAATCATTGGAAAGAATTATTATTTTTGGGAAGAAAAAAATTTGATTGCCTTTTAGTTTTTAAATTTTTTTAAAATTTGATTGGATAAAAACTTTAGCCTAGAAGCTTACGTTAAAAGATATTTTTGGGCATCCATTCTGGGTATTTAGGGCAAGAGAAGAAGAGGAATTTTCAGAGAAGAAAAGAATTCTGGAAATCTTGCTGGAAGAGCTGGAGATTCGACCTAGGTTGTAAGACTAGTGTTCCTCCATTACCTTGCTTGCCTTTGCTTCGGGTTGGATAATCTATTCCGATGTTTTGATTTGATTTTGTATATTTCATTTTTCTTCCTGTGTGATTGGAAAATGCAATCTTCATGTAGATTCTTTTTGGAATGATGACATGAAAGAAATATTGCCTGATATAATTGATTTTGTGATGTTATTAGCATATGGTTTCATTCAGGAAAGGAATTGTTCATTTCTTCTTTTTTGTGTGTTATTTGTTCATAGCAAACAACTTCTTGATTTACGTCTTCTTTTGAAAGAAATAATTTTAAAATGGGTTTCTCGGGTGTATCCTTGTTTCTATACTGTCAAGAACTAGCTAGTTATTCTTTCCTTGCTGGTAAACTTTTCCTTGAAATTTTGGAAATTGGCATTGTATGTGTGTGCTCGTGAAATAACTATGGAAATAGAATGTTCTTTGTGGTTATTTATTTTGTGACTTTTTTGTTTTAGAATGCTAGGAGGCATGTTTCTTGTGCCTCTCTAGTGGACTTTACCACTCCCATGATGGGTTTGCCTCATCACGTGGGTTGGTAGTGTTTGCTACCCATAGGTAGCAGAACTACCGGTCGGTAGTCTATAGGACTGCTATGATTTGGTAGCATCACTACCAATTGGTAGGACTACTACTAGTTGGTAGCGGCTACTACCAGTGGTAGTGGCACTACCGGTCGACACCATAGCTACCGGTTGGTAGCAGTGCTACCGATCGACGGTGGCGGCACTACCGGTTGGCAACACCACTACCGATTAGTAGCAGCAACCACTGGTTGATAGGGTTGTTACCAATGGTAGCAGCACTACCAACACGTAGTGTCTGTTGCCCCAGCAGTAGCATATCCATGGGTTGGTCTGACCCCCGCTTAGTTTTGAGCCCTCACCGGTCTCCAAACCGGTTAGTGCTAGGAACTTAAATTTTATAAATGGAATGTTTAAAGTGGTTTTGCATGATGAAATGTGATTTTCATGCGATTTTTATTGTGTAGTTAATAAAGTTATCAATAAAAATTAAGGCATGAATTAGAGATTCAAATTAGTAAGTTTTGGGTATATTTTGAAAATTATTTAAATGCTTGTTTGAAAATTCATGTTTTATTCAGTGGAATGTATAATGTGGATTTCATTCCTTGTGGATATTGACTTGAAAATTAAATAATGTGTCTGCTGGAAACAGTGTTTTATTTATGATTCAATTCAATGATGTTGCAAGTGCTTATGATGCAGATATTCTCAAAGATCTGAGTGTAGAATTGATGTATTTAGTTCTCCTTGCAAGTGTATATTGTGATATTTTGGTCAGTGGTTCAGTCATCCTATGGTGGTATAATTGGTACCTTTGACGAAGAGATATATGTTGGCTTCGTTGTCTTAACCATGTAGTGTCTTTTCCTTATGGCTAGCCAAGAGTCAATATGTCCTTGTTGACCACTTGTTTTCTAATAGTGGTGTTATGATTGTCTGCTTCATCATAGGGTCCTCGGGAAGTGACCATGCTTGTGTAGTGTCCTTTGAGAGAGTGGCTTTCTCTTGGGGGTTGCACCCAAAGTGGTAGGCATTACAACCCAGCGAAAGTCAGATAATAACTGGTAATCTAATGAGTTGATTAGGTGGGTAGCATCATAACATTAATAAAGATACTTGTACCTCCTACATAGGTGAGTGCTAGTACAGGGCTCATATTGTTGCAAGAAGTCCTGGAATGGAAAACCAACCACCTTGTCTTCATGAAAGGCTGGTAGGGTCCGCATGAGACTTAGTTGGAACCGGAGGTTTGAGACAGGTTACCAAGATAGTGAGCTGGGACCTATGGAGGCTGTACCATGGTATCCATCTTAAGCTATGTGATGACACTCTCTCATTTGGTTCACCTATGTGTTGGTGATGTTGAGTTACCGGGATTCTTGTGGAGTCTTTTTGTGCTATCATGGAGTCATATTGTTTTGTCGACCATGTCATTCTTATGCTTGTTTGAGGGTCCTCAGCTATCTCCTAGCACGGTGGGGTGATTACATTTTTGGAATTACATGGTCGGGTGGTAGTGCCACTTCTAATCGAATGTTCGGATTTGTGCCTTCATGCAAGGATTGGCTTCGCAGGTGTTCCTATGGTTCATGACTCATGCTTCATCCCTTGTTTGAGGATTATTGTAATTGGAGACCCTTGGGGTCATTGTAATATTGATCTTATGTAACCTTGTAATTGGATGAGATCTATCCTTATATGTATATTGAGAAGCTATGTACTGGAAGAGAAATGTAATCCTATGTTGGGATGTTTATATCAGTTTCCCTTATGATGTTAGTATATGCTTATTGAAGTGGAAATTTTATTGTATCCTTTCAATCTTTCTATGATGAATCTTTATTTGCTTTGGCTTCTTGTGAGCATTGAGTTAATGATGCATATGTGGATTTGTGATTTTGTGGAATTTATTCTTGAAGTTAATTCTTTTTTGGTAACCCTTAAGGAATTCTAGTGTAAATCTTCCACTTGTGTTATCATGCATGTTGTGTAAATGCACTTATGATGTTTATACTTTTAAAAAAAAATTGTTCCACCCTTCTTGTGGGTTTTCCTTTAGGGTTCCTAGCGGGGCATTAAAGGAGACCCACAATATCTATCCAATGATTAGATGAATAAATATTACAATAAGGGGCCTACACATGCAAGATGGTATAGTGATTATCACAATGGAGTCTCATTGAATACAGAGATGTCACCCACCTCAAAATATTTGGACAAGAATCTGGAAAGAAGAATTGCCTGTGATAGCATCAAACATGCCAGATTACAGTTTCGGTTACACTCAGTACTGGATATCTAAAACCTCTTACATAAACCCAACTCAATCACCTATGATCGACCAAATCCTCGGCACAAATGATTATTACATTATTCTCTCCTTTCCTATTCATGCATCCATCTATGATCTACAATGAGATCTTACATATATTTATACCAACCCGACACCTAACCAATTAGGTCGGCAACCCAAATGATAATTCAATATATTCATTACATAATCCTGAAATAAAATCATAAAGCATATCTACCTAAGGCCAAACAAACATCATCCAATCAATAAAACATTCTGGAAGCGCATCGAAGGATCCACCAATACATTACATGAAAACCGCTCCATAACCTAGATAGCACCGAACCTAAATTAGATCCACACACACCAAAGAAATGACACCAATCAGTTGATGCATGAACACAATCACCACCAGCATCCTTAATCCCTTCTAGAAGCTGCACCAAAATAACTTATGCATTACATCAAAGATCTTCAATAAAGCTCTGCCGGTGAAACCCTTACTAGACATATAAAGCAGGCTTACTAGAACATAAGATAGAATTCGATCATGAATTCAATACCCTTTGAATGTGATATGCATCAAAACACATGAATAACCAATCCAAACTAATTCCACCAACCAAAGCATACTAGAGCATACCAGATCAATATCGTAATCCAACCACTCTACCAGAACCAATTGGAAACCGGTAAACAACCAAAATAGCCGGTGTTGGCATCAATGACAAAACATCAATGCAAAACATAATCAATTCCTCCAAATTGCCAACAATCTCCCCCTTTGGCATTGATGGCAACACTAGATGTGAAAAACATCCAAGTCTCAAAAAATGCCAAAGAAGTCTCCCCTATGGAAGACATCCAACAATCTCCCATAAAATGATATAGCAATGAAGCTTTGAATAAAATATCTCTGTACCAATTGACCATCCATAGAACTGAACCAAAACTCCCCCAGTGGGATACAACCAATCTGAAATTCTATTTTTCCTCCTTGTGCCAACAATCTTCCCCTTTAAACTGATATCTTGTTAAGCTCTATTTTACACATATATATCTCTCCCCCTTTGACATCGATGCCAGAAATCTGACATAAACACCAAAGAAATATCATAGAGCCTCTGAACCACACAGCTCACTACTCCCCCAGAGTAGTAGCACTAACTCATCAATCCAGAATGAATAGAACCTGTATAAATGCAAACTGGACTGATGCCAATCAACATCATTCAAGTCTCTAGCAAAGAGCGAGAAACTCCCAATCATTCTCTCAAGTGCTCAAAATAGTCCTCAAACCAATCTAACTTCATTTCCTTCTCCATCAGAAAATTTATACTTGATAGGAATGTGCTTAGTCTTGGAGTGAAATACCAGACTGTTTGATATGTGAATAGAAATCAAGTTATCATAGTGAATAACTACTGGTACATTACAAATCGTATATGCTCCAACATTTGCTTCATCCATAGAACATGAGTGCAATTAGTAGCAACATACTCAGCTTCAACAGTAGATAAAGAAATGCATGACTACTTCTTATTGATCCATCAAATCGACTTCTTCCCAAGAAAGAATGCTCCACTGGTTGAGCCTATCTGGTTACCTATAACTCTATCCCAATTCTCATCTGATAATGCTCATAATGTAAAGTCCTCATAAACCAAAAACCATACCAGAAAAACCTTGAAAATATCTGAAAATCCTAGCTACTAGAGCAAAGATTCAACATAATAAATTCCTTCAGTATCCTTTGTAGACCAATCAAGCCTAGTCCCAAAAACATCCAAGTCCATGTATTGTACTTTTCTAACCGATCCAGTTTCTCTTCCACAGTTTACATCCAACATTTATCCGTAGAAGTTTAAATTACTGATGTTGGTTCAACTTGAGAAATTAAACATACCTCATCAACTACCAACCATCTTCTTGTCCAATTATCTAATCTTCTAAATGATTCAACCTTACATACCTAGGAGTCTTCTAACTTTCTGATTCACTTCTCTGATCTTCAATTACTATTGAAATTTTTGATAATGCCAGGGTAACTGGTTAAACATTTTGTTTTGGTATAGGTGCTATCGGTTTAGTTATGATCATTTCCACTGCTAGTTCTCTATCATAGGATTTAGCTTGGTCTTTGTGTTGCTCATCCACTTTCACATTAGTGCTCTCTACACTTCTCTGCAATCTTTTATTATAACATCTATATACTTTGATTTTGGAATAACCAAGAAATATCCCTTTATCACATCTAAGATCAAACTTCCAATTCACTAACAAGGATTCTGAAATACTTAACTGTAGATGTATGACCAAATCATAACTCATAAAGTGACTTATTGGTAAACCAAACCAGATCAAAGATCCAAAAATTCTTCAACTTTTAACCTTCAAACTGACTTCTCCAAAGATCTGAAATAGTCTTTCAGACCACTACCAGGGGCAATGGAAGATCTGTTATCAATTTGCCTCCCCTTAAGGTGAATGCCTTAGTTATTGGATGAGTTTCCTATCGGTGCAAGAACACTCTGCTCTACCGATTGAGTAACCGGGGTAAAGCCTTCAAGAAAATGAATAACTAGGGCAATTGATTATGCCAGTTGATCCTCATACTTCATAACCTACTTCTTCTCATTCTCCTTCTGAATGTCATCAACCTTCTTCTTTCCTTTTTCATTAGATTTATCACTTCCTGCCAGTAGGTTCTTGCTTCTACAAAATTTAGAAATATGTCCTACTTTGTTGCATGCATAACAAGTGATATTATTCTTCTGAATTGCTTGACTATAACCTTGGCCATTCCTTGGATTGCATTGATTAGCCATATGACCAAACTTTCCACATGCATGACATTTCAGGATCATTCTACAATCTTCTGCCTTATGACCATACCTTTTACAATTTGAACATTGACGAAGAAATGTATTGTTATTTGGATTTGCTCTATGTCTACAATGTCTTTCCATATGACCAAATTTATTACAAACAAAGCATCTAGCATTGAATTTGTGAGCATTGAGTTGTCTTACTGGTGTCCTCTGCTAGACATTTCAAATAACCCGAGGACAAGTGAGAGGGGGGTGGTGAATCAATTGTCACCAGACTACCAAAACCTTAATCATTTAAAACTTTAATACCAAAACACATAACATCAATACCGGAATACATAAACCAATTACCGAAATATCAGATATACCAATTAAGCACAAGCAACAATTAGAGAATAAATACCATCCACATGACACCAAGATTTGTACGTGGAAAACTCGATAAAGGGAAAAAGCATGGTGGGAAGCCTACCCACAACTAGATAATACTTCTTTAGTAATTATGTGATTACAAATTGAGGGATCTACACTTGCAGGAAGGCCAACAACCTAGAGCACACTACTCATTACAAAAGGAGTCTCACTAACTACATAAAAATCTAGACTACAATCTAGAAAAAGAATGAACTGCAATAATAGCATCTCCTATTCCTGAGTATAGTTTTGGTTAAGCTCAATACCAAAGGTCTTAAACCTCTTGCATAAACCCAACTTTACCACCTATGATTTACCAAATCCTCTGCATGGATGATTATTACATTATTCGCTTGCATATCATTCTCATATCATATTATTTACAGTGAGGTCATACACATATATACACAAACTCTAGACCTTAAACAATAAGTTCGGCCACCTAGACAATAAACCAATTACATAATTATTAAACATGTCGGCATGAGACCAAACAAATATCATCCAACCCACAAATCATCCCGAAAACACATTGAGAAGACCAATCAACACATTACATTAAGCGAGTTCATAACCTAGATAGTACCAGACCCTATTTATGTCCACACACACAAGCAATGATCTCAATCAATCAAGGATCTAACATGGTCACCATCAACATCCTGAATCCCTACTAGAAGTCGCACCAACACCAATTATGCATAATATCAAAAGATCTTCAATCAAGCTCTGCAAGTGAAACCATCACCTGATCAACAAACTAGGCTTACCAGCATATAAGATAGCATCCAATCACCAAGTCAATACCAACTGAATAAACATGTATTTGATTAGCATGAATAGAATATCGAAGCCAATTCCATAAGCCAAAGCATACCGAAGTATACCGGGTCAACATGATCTTACCAACCAGAAACCAATCAACCTACCATGACCAAAAGGATACTAGTGAATGGCCAGAGTAGCTAGTGTTGACATTAATGACAAAACATCAATGCAACATATATTCAATTCCTCCAAATGGCCAACAATCTCCCTCTTGGGCATTGATGGCAACACTAGATGTGAAAAACATCTAAGTGCAAAGAAATGGCAAACAAATCTTCCACACAAGAATATAGCAATGAAGTTCTGATCCATACTCTCCTTGTAGATGATATCATAGTTAAGTTCTGCAAATTTCTCTCCCTAATGTATATAACTCCTTAAGTATTTCACATGAATATCTCTCCCCCTTTGACATCAATGCCAGAGATCTGACACAAATATCAAAGCAAAATCATAAACCAATGAATCACAAGACTAAGTACTCGCCTTGTGTAGTAGCATCACCACATCAATTCAGAATGAATAATATAAATGATAATGCATACCGAAATGATGCCAAATAACAACAATCAATTTTCTACTGGAGGGGCATAAACCCCTAATCTGTCTCTGAGGCACTCAAATGATTCTTTATGCAAAGGTTTAGTGAAGATGTCCGCAATCTTCTCTTTAGTGTTCATGTAAACCAATCTAACTTTATTTTCTTCCACCTTTTCCTTTAAAAAGTTATACTTGATAGATATGTGCTTTATCTTAAACTGAAACACCAGATTCTTTAATATGTCTATAGAAACAAAGTTATCATAGTGAATAACTACCAGTTCATTGCAATGCACTTTTATGACCTTTAACATTTGCTTCATCCATATAACTTATTTATAGTTAGTAGTAGCAACAACATACTCAGCTTCAACAGTAGATAGGGAAGTACATGATTGTTTCTTACCGATCCATGAAATAAGTTTCTTTCCAAGAAAGAAAGTTCCATCGAAAGGACTTTTGTGGTCATCAACATCACCTGCCCAATCTACATCTATATATGTACATAAAGTAAATTCATCATCTTTAAGATACCACAAACCATATTCAAATGTTCCTTGTAAGTATCTAAAAATCCTTTTCACTACACTCTCATGATTTTCTCTAGGATCACTTTGATATCTTGATGCAATAGAAACTGCATTCATTATATCTGATCTAGTCTAAGTCAAATATATCAGACCTCCAATCATAGACTTGTATATTGTAGGATTTACCAGTGTTGATTCATCTTTCTTTGTTAATTTCTCACTTGTAACCATAGGAGTACTAACCGGTTTAGAATTTTCCATACCAAACTTCTTCAACATCTCCCTAGCATAATTAGTTTGACAGATGAAAATACCTTTATCAATCAAAGTAATCTACAAACCAAAGAAAAATTTCATTTCTCCAAACATAGACATTTCAAATTCTTTCTCCATATTGTTAGAAAATTACATGCACAACTTATCCTCACCTCAAAAAATGATATCAACAAAGACCTCAATAATCAGTATATCATCATCAGTGACTTTATAATATAGATTACTGTCAGCATTACTTTAGTAAAACCAAGCTTTAAAAGATATTTGTCCAACCTTGCATACCAAGCTCTAGGTGCCTGTTTCAATCCATTACCGCTTGTCTTTCCTGACCTCATCGACTGGGATGAACCTGAAACCCATGATATACCAATTTTCCCAAATGATGAATCTATTATCCATTACCTATGTACCGTAAATCCAGAAACAGGCTCTACCAGTGAACAAAGTAACGATGTCTACAAACCAAGGAGTGCCAAGTCTCTCAGTCGCAAAAATGAACCAAATAAAGGATCTAATGCTGAAAACTAGTCAATGGCAGCTCTAGATCACAAAAAAGTAAAAATAAAGGACGCATCTAAGGGTGAAAACCTTTTTAAGGCACCTAACGATGGGAGACTTGACACTCTTCCTGAGAACTTTCATGAGCGATCACCCATATTGATTGAGCCCACTCAATCAATCAACATTGGTACCACGGAAGCAGTTAGAAACCTACATCTTGCAGAATCTCTAACAGAGGCAGAAAGATCAACTTTCATCATCTTCTTTAAAGAACAACAAATTAACTTTGCATGGTCCTATGCTGATATTCCTGGAGTGGATCCACATTTAATCATGCATCACTTGTCCATCTCCTCAGGAGTTAAACCAGTCAAGAAAAAGCTATGAAAAATAAATCCATAGGTGGCACTCATGGTCAAAACTGAACTAAAGAAATTATTAGACGTCGGATTCATCCGACCCATTGACTATGCAGAATGGATTTCCAACATCGTTCCAGTATCAAAATGAGATGGTAGTATAAGAATATGCACTGACTTCAGAGACGTCAACAAAGCTTGTCCAAAAGACTACTTTCCTCTGCCCAGTATCGACATAATTGTCGATCTCACAGCAGGCCATGCAATGCTTTCACTAATGGACAGTTTCTTAGGATATAATCAAATCAAAATAGCGCCAGAAGATCAAGATAAAACCGCGTTCACCTGTCCTTGGGGAACATACTGTTGGAATGTTATGCCTTTTGGCTTAAAGAATGCAGGGGCCACCTATCAGAGAGCAATGACAACAATATTCCATGACATGATGCATACATTTATGGAAGACTATGTGGATGATTTACTAGCTAAATCCTTCACTAGAGCAGAACATCTTGGCATCCCAACAACGATCTTTGATAGATTGGAGAAATTCCAAGTCAGGCTCAACCCTACAAAGTATGTCTTCGGGGTTACATCAGGCAAGTTACTAGGCTACATTGTCTCGACTAAAAGTATTGAAGTAGATCCAACAAAGGTACAAGCCATTATGGACATGCCACCACCAAAGAATATCAGTCAACTCAGATCTCTAAAAGGACGACTTCAATCAATCAGGCGATTCATCGCTCAGCTAGCAGATAAAAGTCTACCATTTAACAATTTACTACACAAAAATGTACCCTTCAAATGGGAGGACAAGTGTGTAGAATATTTTTACCAAATCAAACAGTACCTGATGAATCCACCAGTTCTAGTACCACCAGTTACAGGAAAGCCTCTTATCCAATATATCTCAACAACAGATATATCGCTAGGGGCACTATTGGCACAAGAAGATCAACAAGGGACGGAACGCGCCATATATTACACCAGTAGGACATTGAATGGCTATGAACTCAACTATACATTCATTGAAAAAGCTTTCCTAACAGTGGTCTTCACATCTCAGAAGTTCCGACATTATATGCTAGCACACACCATTCAGCTAGTTGCAAAAATTGATCCTCTCAAATATCTACTCAGCAAGGCAGCTCTTACAGGCCGATTGGCTAAATGGGTCATGATTCTCAGTGAATTTGACATTCAATACACGGAAAGACGAGCAATCAAAGGACAAGCAATTGCAGATTAGTTAGCTGAAGCACCGCTACCAAGCAAACACACCATGGAGATTGAATTTCCAGACAGGGACATTCTTGGTCTTTCTACTAAACAATGGACCCTATACTTTGACGGATCCTATACACAACATGGTTCCAGTGCTGGCATTCTGTTCATCACTCTTGAAGGACATACTATACCAAGATCATATAGGCTTATGTTTCCATGCACAAATAATGTGGCTGAATATGAGGCACTGGTTATAGGCATCAAAATGGTCGTAGAATGGAAACTCACAGAGTTAAAAGTCTATGGGGACTCGCAACTGGTCATCCATCAAATTAACAACAACTATCAGACAAAGGATGACAAGCTAATACCCTACAAATGAATGGTGGATGACTTCAAACAGTATTTTGTGCACATCACCTTCGAGCAAATACCAAGATTGAACAACAAAGCAGCCAATGCAATGGCTACTATCGCTTCACTATTACAAATTCCAGAGCAACAGAGTCGTTACGAATTCCTGGTAGAGCAACTGTTCTCCCCCACCTATGACCACTCTGAGTCCCAGGTTATCTATGCCTTGACTGGTTCAAATTCTCTATTATATGGACCAATATATGACTACCTCAAGCACAATATCTTAACAATTGACCAATCCCGTAACCAAAAACGTAACTTTATCCGACAAGCTGCCCGTTACACCCTTACCGCTGATACTTTGTATTGTCGAGGTCTAGATGGTACTCTTCTTCGTTGCCTTGATAGTAATGATTCCGATTCTTCTTTACACGAGCTTCACGAAGGTATTTATGGCACACATTCAAGTGGTACTACTCTTGCTAAAAAGCTTCTATGGATGGGATACTACTGGCCTACACTGGAGAAAGACTCATACCACTTTGCCAAGAAATGTCCTAAATGCCAGATCCATGGTAATCTGATACATGCACTAGCACAGGAACTGCAACCCTTTACAACATCCTGGCCCTTTTGTCAGTGGGGACTAGACTTAGTTGGCAAAATTCATACTTCATCTTCAAATGGACATAAGTTCATTATAACAGCAACAGAGTACTTTACCAAATGGATAGAAGCAGTTCCCATGACCACAGTGACTGGGAAACAAATTGCCTCTTTTATCCTTAACTATCTGATCTGCAGATATGGTATTCCAAGTTCAATCATCACAGATAATGGACGGCCTTTCAAAAATCAAGATGTCTAATAACTATGTGAAAAATTCAAAATCCAACATATGTTCTCTACACCATACTACCCATAGGGAAATGGTCAAGCGGAAGCATCTAACAAGACAATACTGAAAATCCTGAAGAAAACAGTGAATGATGCAGGCAAAGATTGGCACGTACAACTCAATCCAACACTTTGGGCATATAGAACCAGCATCCGAACACCTATAGGAGCAAGACCATACTCATTGGTATATGGATCAGAAGCCATTTTACACCTGGAGGTACAAATCCCATCTCTCAGAGTGTCTTTGAAGGGCTTAATCCCAAATGAAGAGTATCAAGTTAATCGACTGCAAGAGCTTGAACTATTAGATGAAAGACGTCAGCATGCTTATACTCATCTCAAAGCATATCGGCAGCACATGTGCAGGAGCTACAATCACAAAGTCATCCCCCACAACTTCAAAGTTGGTGACCTAGTCCTCAAAGAAAATCCAAGAAATCAACAAGATCGAGAAAAGAAAGGGAAATTTGTACCTATCTGGTTGGGTCCCTATGTTATCATATCCGTCTATGGATCAGGTGCCTATCAGCTAACAAATTCAGAAGGCGATGTGCTCAACGAACCAACTAACAACATCCATCTAAAGAAATACTACACTTAAGTAGCCTAGTGCACGGAAAAAGCCGAAAAATAACAAAAAAAAAAAAAGAAGAAAACCTAGTAAACAGGCACTCTTGTGAAAGAATGGCTCCTCTATCTATATCCCTACCATTTTATCCATAAAAACACTATCGGCCATCGCCCGACACTTAGCAAATATCCATTCAGGACATACTTAGCGTAGTCACTATCCTGGTTTATCTATATATATCCTCTTACCACTAATCCACCATGGCTTGGAAATCACTGTACATATTCACATCAAGAGGGACACTCAGCTAGGGGCATTCCAATCGTCTAAACATGGTAAACACTCAAGACATCAAGGCTATTTGCAAAACTCAATAGCTTGACATCCAACAAAACCAAAAATGACGCTTCATCGCAAAACAAAACAATTCACAAAAATACCAAGGATGGATGATTTTCTAAAGTATTAAATGTTGCATTATCGCATAAAAAATCTTAACTAGTTTTGCATTTTGAACTTTTTGATTTATTGGATTCTCTTCCTTTTCTCACTAAAAAGTTTCAAGGCTAGAGATCATGAGGAACTTCCAATATTTTCTTAGTCTTCTGTCTATGAGGCGATCACTTGTACTATGTGAATACTTGCCTCGAGACGTGATACATCGAATATCACTGAAGGCCTGATTCCACTTCATGCATACAAATGTTTCAATCTTATCTGTTTACGCAATATGCACTCAGGTCGTCCTGGTTCAATTATACATTGACGCTTGTGCTATCTTACAAAATCAAACATCATGGAAATTTTGCTCAGGTCATTATGGTTCAATTATACCATTATGCTTGTATAAATTTTCAACATATCCTAAACAAATCAATGCTCGATGATGATATCTACAAAGAAAGCAAACAAATGGCTATATCGGATGGCAAATACAGAATGATGATGCTACCAAAAACATAGTTTGCATATCATTTTACAATTAGTTGCATATCATTTAACATGTTTGCATATCATTTTACGATTATTTGCATATCATTTTAACATGTTTGCATATCAAGATACATTTAGCAGCATATCAAATCATACATCTCATTTTTAAGATACATCTCAATACATCTCACAGCATATAAAAGCATACATCCTGCATCATACATTATATCATATATTTATTCATTGCATCATCACATAAATAAAATAACCCACATAACATGCATCCATATAAACACACCACATGATCAAAGAAAAGGGTGCCGTATATATATATATATATATATATATCTCAAAATTGATCAAAATGTACAAAATGTATCAACACTGTGTCTAGTACAAAGAATAAATAATGATAAAAAATACAACAGAGACTACGTCTCTCAAGTATGAGTATCCCCTGACGGAGATGGTCTAGCTCTAGATGCACCTGCCCCTGGATCCCTAGGAGGGTCCTGTCTCGGTGGCCTTGTCACACCTCGGCTCTCCGATCACGACCCACTATCTCGAGATCGACTAGATCTCGACTGTGCAAAACTCTATACTCGCCGGTCCTTGGGTACCACAGCCTCATAGTGCTGCCTATAATACTTCACCTCCTGAGCTCCCAACGCTAGCTCTCTCAGGGTGTCTCTAATAGGACCACCCACCGCTGCTCTCTGCATGCTAGACAGTACCTCCTCCACTCGCCCCCTCCACTCTATCTCAGTGTCCCGCTCAGTGGTCAACTAAGAAATCTGCCATTGATAGGTCAAAATCTGTGCCTGCAGCTACTGTACAGTCACATGTAGGATCCGAATCTATGCATCCTCAACATGTGTATGGATCCGAACCCGTAGTGGTACCTGTGTCGAGGCAACTCCTCCAACCCTTCCTGTCCTCAGTGCTGGAGGTGGGAGCACATCTGCCCTCCTCCTCTGAGCTGGTCGCCTCACCTCATCATCACCCCCCACTGCAGCTAGCACCTCCCCCCCTCTCCCCTCTCCACCAGTTCCAATAGCCAATCCACCTCTCCCCCTGTCTATCACCCCCTGTCTCACCGCTCTCTCCACACCCCTATTTCCTCTCCCCGCTCTACCTCCCCACCTCCCTCTAGCTCCTCTCCCTCGTCAATCTCCTCCATCCTCTCCATCATCATCATCATCTCCCTCTCCCTCCTCATCCAAATCAAAAGCTGGCCTCATCTCATCAGGATCAGATATCTTAGCCACTACCTGCATAGCAAACAATCAGGCAAACTCATCCGTCATGCTTGCATCATGAATCTCAGGGGCATAATCCCATATCTGCCTGGCCAACCCAACAAACTCCTCCACCGCCACTACACTATCAATGGTCGGCCCCCAATCCGCTACATATTGCTGCCACCGTGCATATAGGCACACTCCTTGTGGAATACCCTACTAGCACCCAAATTGCCTCAAAACTCGGGTCACCACAAATCTCTCTATCATGAACTGGGTCCTCCTGATCAGGTATCTGGTCATAAAAAAAAGGGCATCTCTAGCCCGTCCTCTACCCACACCTCACATCCTGTATATGGTCGCCAGGTGACCGTATCTATATCATCCAACACTCTCCTCCAATGCTCTTGTTTGCCTAGCTTACGTTGGACGACTAGACCCCTGTATCCGTATGCATATGCGCATCCCACGGGCCTGTCCATATCTACTAGTGGCCTTGTTGCTGGAATGTGCTCCCAACACCATACCTGTAATAGTGTCACGCCAGCAGACAAACTACCGTAACCGAGGTATACCACCTCATGTAGACACCTGTATAGATGTGCTAGCATAGCTAATCCCCATGAAAACTGTTGGCCCTGTGTGACCATCACCTCCAAAACCAACCCCCATCCCACCGAGAATCCCTTTGACCTGCGATTAGGACAAATGAATCCACCAATGAACCCTGCTAGTACAGATGGCAGTGGCGCATAATCGAAGTCCAAAAAATCCTGCCACGAGATCTCATAGCCATAGACTGTCTCGTCTTGGAAGATACGACACAATGCCTCTATACCACCCTCCTTTGACTGCTCATATGGTAGTAGTGCACCTACTACAGGAATGTGTAGGATCCTGTAACAGTCCTCTAGTGTGACTGTCATCTCTCCAGTGGCAAAATGGAAGGTGTTCGTGTCGCTATGCCACCTCTCTACAAGTGTTCTTAGTAGCCCTCGGTTCACAGTGAACTGAGGCATATCCAAGAGAGAGGTCAACCCACATCTCTCAATAATATCCAAATCAGCCTGCGACAACTGCGGTATCAATGTCAACGGTCTAGGAAATCTCTCTCACGACTGAACCACACCCAATCACTCCTATCAACAAGCAAAACAAATCCAATATCAATTTCCACACCAAAACAAAGCTATCAAAATCAAACTCACATCAACAACATGAAACAATTTGCTCATCTACATCAAGTTCAAAATCCTATCATTTCATATCAACTTGTAAAACAACTCAAGTTATCAAAAACCATATCAAAACTTGTAACACAACTCAAGTCTCCACAATCACATAAACTTGTAAAACAACTCAAGTTTTCCACCCATATTAGCTTGTAACACAACTCAAGTTTCCAACCCATATCAGCTTGTAACACAAATCAAACTTCACACATTGAATTTGAAACAACGGTACGCAAACAAATCATATTTTGATCAAAACACCACATTGATATCTATACATAACTTGAAAAATCACAAATCAAAACAAGTTATATCGACACTCATATTGGACAAATCCATAAAATCATGACAGACAAACAAAACAAATTTACAAATCGGCTCATCTTGCATAAATTTTCCAGATGCGCTAAAACAGACTCCCACTGTGCTAAACTTCCCCCACGCGCTAGGCTGTTTTTCCTACACGCTAATCTATTTACCCAATCCACTAGACCGACTCTACGCGCTAAATGTTTTCCCCCATGCACCACCTAACCTACCCTATGCGCTAGACTGACTCTACGCACTAATCTATCCCTCCTAGGCGCTACTTGTTTCACCCTATGCGATAGGTTAGCCCTACGCGCTAAACCCCCTTACCGATATGAACCCCTGTGACCCCTATGCGCTAGGTCTACCCTACGCGCTAACCTGTTGATCCCACTCGCCTCTCGACTATCGCCATGCGTTATTCTGCGTCTATGCGCTAACCTCTATTTCCTATGCACTACCTTATTTTATTTCGAACGCACCCCCTAAAATAAACTTGATGTGCTACTTAAAACTTCGTATGCGCTAATCTATGCCTTAGATGCGCTAAAACATTAGACCCGAGTTTTAAAAATCAATAAATGACTAAAAACAACCAAATCCAAAATCAAAAGAGGGTCAAAAATGTTGACTTACTGGTGGTCCATATGTGGCAGGTCTCTGATACCTCCGAATGCGCTCGAAATGGTGTCTAGAGTACGAAATCGACATTTTCTCTGCAGACCAAATTCTCTTTCTCCAAAGTCAACAAGGCACAAATGAATCAAATCAAAGCTTTTTTCCCCTTTTTATAGGAGGAAAATGAAATTAGGGTTAGCCAAACGGACCTGTAATATGGTAGCGGTCTCCCCTATACCTTGCACATTGTACATTATCGGGAGATGAATCAATTTACACACAAATTACATCAACGAAATCCTACACATCCAAGCACCTCATCATATCAAATAAATTTTTTTCAAAAAACAAAATTGATTCATCTCCCGAGGGGGCATCACCATCAAAATATCAAATATGGGGCATCACACAAATCAAGGGCACGACTAGCAAATCAAAAGAGCAACACAAAAATTGCATTTGATCATAAATCATGATAAAGCATCATTTTCTTTGAAATAACATGTGCACACACATCACTTCAAAGAGGGGCAAAATGTAGACATATAAAAATGACCATATTCCTAAATGAATATTTTATGTTCATTTCTCTACTTAATTAAATCCAATTTAATTAAATTACCCGCATTCCTCTATTTAGTTAAGTAAATTACTCGATTAAATTCACTATATCTATTTAATGAATAAATCATTTTATTCAATTAAATTCCCCCTATCCACTTTTAATTAAATACAAATTTCATTAAATAGTTATCCTAAATTGAATAAATCTAATTTATTTAATTTCTCCAACTTACAACCAAATTGAATAAATCATTTAATTCAATTAAATCCTATTATCCCTCCATCTACTTGCATTTTCCTACATCTCCCACTTGCCTTCCTAAACCCCTTCCTAAATTCTTCTAGACTCTTCTAATCGCTTCTAATTAGCCTAACCCATCTTCTAAACTTTGTCACATCCCTAAGCAAATGAAGGTCACTTCTCAAAAACCTCAAAGTCTTTGATAACCATTAAAGGCTTCAAACCTTCAACCACAAAAACCTCAAAGTCTTTGATAATTGTAGCATCCTAAAATTGTGACACTTGCAATTTTGACTGCATTTGGGTCTTCACGATGGCGATGCAACATGGAACCTGAATGGAGACCCCGAAACTTGTTCATGACACCAAAAACTGCATTTTTCAGCACCCTGGCCTGATCCTCCTTGCACCCTATTGTCCCTGGAGGTGGGACCATGGCGCCCAGTGCACTGGTCCTTCAGGACCATGGCGCCCAGCACCCTAGTCCCTGGCCCTATTTTGGGCCCGGTCTCCTATGGGGCTTCGGGTCTTTAAGTTTGCAAATTGGAAAATAACACTTCCTAGTCGGCCCAAGGTCAGAAAAATCAGTCTATCAGCCCTAATTGACAAGTATATAAACTACATTTTCCTCTCCCATTTGGGGTAGAGGAAAAAGGAGAAAGGACATATGTGTACAAGACGTGGAAACGATATTCAAGCATTCAACCATTCAAGCATTCCTTCAAGCAATTGATCATTCTAAGTCTCCATTCAAGGCTAAGTGTTGCATTCAAGACAAGGATTCAACCATTGAAGAGGAAATTACATATCACATACCACATACAACATACAACGTACAACAACATCTACACCTTCGCATGTAAGAATACAAACATTCTTACAACAAGGTACTAGTACTTGTTTTACAATCATTTACATTTACAACATTTCTCATTTCTTGGTTAATTCCAAAACTGGGGTTTGACCTAAGGGCAAACCCCTAATCCCTAACCCCCCAATCGTCTTCACTTTTCTGTGTGTAGGTTGCAGGTACGCAGCTGAAATTGAAGATCTGGAATCCTTGTGCAGAGACGAATAGATCCCCCTTCGTTTCGTGGATTTTTTGGAGGACCGTGTGCACGCCGGGCACCATCGTCCTATCAACTTTTGCTCAAATTTGTAGAACACCACCGTCTCGACATTTTACTGCTAATTCCAGGTCCGTAGCTTCATATCATATTCCTATCTCTGTTTACAAGTGAATCTTTCCTACTTTCTATGCATTCCTAGCTTAATCATTCTATCCACAATCTTTACAAAAGAGGATAGCCTTGCTGTCTTAACCCTTGAAACTCATCTAGAATCCAATCTTGCACTGCGTGGGATTGGATCTTGTGGGTTTCAACCCCTCTTTTGAATGTAAAGTCTCCCCTAAGTGAAAACCATCAACCCTAGTGAATCTCCCTTCTCTCTCCTTGGAGTTGGGGAGGGGAGAACAACTAGAGTTTGATTTTTCCGCTTTACATTTTGGTGAACCCGACGTGAACATCCTTTCTGATTATTCATGGTTAGATCTGAAAATTGGATGCCTTGATTACATTTCCATGTTTGATCTTTTGCAAAATTTTAGAGGTTAATTGCATAAAAACCCTAAATTTTCTTTTTAGTAATTGAGCTTGTGAAATGTTTAATTGTTAATGCTTGTTTCAGATCTGCCCTTCTATTACAAATTATCAATTCATATTTGTGCTTTAATTTTGAAAATTAAGTGGTTAAGTGTCAAAACCCTAATTTTTGAAACCCTCTTGATTCAACCTTTGTCCGACAATTTCACTGATCAAAACATCTCCAAATCAGCTGTAACTTTGGATTCCGCAATAAAATCATAATATCTTTCATCCCTGAAAATTTGGAAAAAAGTTGCGAGGACCGTGTGCACTCTGAGCGCCATTGTCCCCGACATTTTTTCCGAAATTTTGGGAGCTAGATCTTACTGTATTTTTCTGCTAAAATCCAGAATTTTGGCTGATTTTATCAATTTTAACACCTTCAAAATTACAGTCAAACTTGGTCTAGCGATTTCTTGGATTGAGGCTTCTAATCATTCAAAAATTGTTGAAATTGAAATTTGTGTCAAAATTGTGTTTCTTACAGTCCTAAATCTGAAAAGTGTGTTATCATTCATTTGAAATTTCAGTGATTTATTCAAATTTTTGCAATTTGTGACTTTTGAAATTAAGTGCTTAATTACAACAACTTTGATTTCCGCTTTCAAAATTGAATTTTGCGTGAAATTGAATCAATTGTTAATTTTCAAAACTTGCATTGCTTTTAGCATTCCCTCTAAAATCTTAAAATTCAAAGTTTCAGTTTCCCTCTCTTTTTCAAAATTCAAATTTTGCATTTTTTCGACAATCTTGGTAGGGTTCAATTTTGAGATTGCAACTTTAATTTGGCCTATCTACAGATTGTAAAATCACTCAATTTTTTCAGATTAGCTTTAAAATCATCATAACTTTCATCCCTGCAAATTTCGAAAAAAGTTGCGAGGACCGTGTGCACCCCGAGCGCCACGGTCCTGGACATTTTTTCCGAAATTTTGGGAGATTGTCTTGATTGTATTTAACAGCTTAAATCTAGAAGATTGGCTGATTTTACTGAAATTTGCTACCTCTAAAATTCAAAATCTTCTCTCTTTCTTTAGTGCATGAGTTTTACAACAATAAGTCCTACTTACACTATTCCCATTAGACGAAACCTTAGAATTAAGTCCTTCCAAGGTTTAATTACTGAGGAGATGGAACCTAATTTGAATGCCCTTTTTAACGAGGACATGGGTAATTCCTCTAATCCTCTTAATGATGAAGAAGCTCTCCATGAGGTTTCTTTAGAACAACTTTCAAAATTGGATAACCAATTTGATGATTTTCGACAATGGATGTCTCAAGAGTACCCTGATAGTCAAGCTCTTTCTTTAATTGAGGGTTTAAAACGTATGCTTCAAAGTGATAAAAATGGAATTGATATTTTGCGTGGTATTGCACACATTGTGGATTCAAATGTGATGCCTATGAAGGGTTGTGCCGAAACCTTAGGTTATACACACCCTCCTACTCAAGACAATCATTCTATTCCTTTGACGACTTCTATTGCTAGTATACCTACTTTTACATCAAACATAATGACTACTTCAATACAAGACATTCCTCCTATGATCACTAGTCATGGGGGCAATCCCTCTTCTTCAATCAACCCTCTTCCTTCATTCAATCCGACTTCTTCATTCATTCCTTCAATAAGTGTTCCTATTATATCACCACAAATGAACATGACACAAGGGGGCAATTCGTTTTCCATTCCTCCTTGTAGTGTGCCTCCTATCCAATCATCTCCTATGACTAAATATCATAGTGTCCCACCACCTTACTCTCTACCTTCTTTCAATAACATAACACCTCCATCACAATCTAACACATCTAATATGAACTCTTCGACTGAAGCGACCATTAACAATCTTGCACAAACTGTCTCTTCTTTACAACAACAAATTGCCTCTATGAATCAATCTAAGTTTAGTGTGCCCACTTTCTCTTGACATTGTTCGAGATATCCCCCCTAAACATGTTGAAATTCTGCATTTGGAGCTTTATAATGGTAAGGGTGATCCTCTAACACATGTTAAGACCTTTCAAACAATATGTACTGATTTTGCTTATGACCAAAGGTTGCTTGCAAAACTGTTTACTAGAACATTAAGAGACAAAGCCCTACAATGGTATTGCTCGTTGCCTTCCTATTCTATTTCTTCTTTCGAACAACTTGCAAATGCTTTCATTCAACAATTTCAAAACAATATAAGTCCTAAAGTTACTTTGATTGATTTAATGCATTGTAAACAAGGTGTTAAAGAAAAAGTGATTGATTTCATTGGTAGATATAAGCATTTGTATGCTCAAATTTCTTTTCCAGTGCCTGACAATGATATTCAAAGAATCTTTATTTCTAATTTACAAAAAGATATTCGAGACAAACTCCTGTTTTCTGAGTTTACTTCTTTCCAACAGTTGTGCGCAACTCTTCACAATTATCAACTGACTGTGAGTCAAATGGAACAATCACATCCTATGATTCCGAGTGATAAGGGTGATAGTAGTCAACAACCATTTGGGAAGTTTAAACCAAACAGAGAGTCCATTAAATTCAATGAAAACATCATGAACAACAATGTGAATGCAGCATCAGGTGTGCCTCCTATTTCTAAGTTTTTCAAGAAAGAAAGAAAGTTTACTCCTTTGAATGAATCATTGCATAGTATTATGAATAAGTTATTGGAACAAAATGTTCTTACTCTTCCTCCTATAAGGCAAATAGATCCTACAAAGATTAATTCACCCTATTTTGATAACAAATCTTTTTGTCAATTTCATCGTCAACTTGGGCATGATACTGAAAAATGTTTTTCTTTAAAGGGTAAAATTCAATATTTGATTGATAATAATACTATCTCTGTTTCTAGAGTTAATGATAAAGGCAACACATCTGTAGCTCCTCCTAACCAAAATCTTTAGATTTTTACTGATCCATTACCTTCTCATACCTCTAATGCGATTGATACTAATGATTCCTCTGTCTCACCTGATGATCTTGTGTCCATGACTCTGAATGTGATTAACTTTGTGGAGCAGCAGAAAATCCCTAAAGAAATTTCCATCACCTTTGATTCTAGCGAAACTATCAGGGCACCTGATGGTCCTTTATATATAGTTGCAAAAGTCAAGAATACACCTTGCCATGGAGTGCTTATTGATTCTTCTTGTATGGTTAATGTCATTACTGAAGAATTCCTTTTTACTTTGCAATTGAATCAAGTGATCTATGATGAAACAGATGTGGTTGTGAAACTATTTGATGCATTTTCTTCTCCTGCAATTGGTTCTATTACATTACCTATTGAGGTCCATAACAAATCCCTTGAGGTGGACTTTTCTATTATTCCATCATCCGAACAATTTCGTGTGAAGCTAGGCTATCCTTGGCTATCTTCCATGAAAGCTATTGCTTCTCCTATTCACAAGTGTTTGAAATTTCCCCATAATGGTGAAGTTGTTACTGTCAATCATAGTCTCTT
This sequence comes from Cryptomeria japonica, assembly GCF_030272615.1. Classification (NCBI taxonomy): domain Eukaryota; kingdom Viridiplantae; phylum Streptophyta; class Pinopsida; order Cupressales; family Cupressaceae; genus Cryptomeria; species Cryptomeria japonica. Next base: position 135,436,011 of record NC_081409.1, read on the forward strand.
TAAACCAGCTGAAAGAACTTCTAGCGTTCCTATTGATTATTTTTGGCCTAAACAATTCCAACCCCTTCCTCCGTGAAGTGATCATCTTTTCAAATCTTATCAAAAGTGGAAAAAAGATATGATCCTATCTCTAAGTGAACCTAGAACACCCAAACTTGACATCCCTATCGTTCTTGAGAAGGAAGTTCTTCCTTTGAAAGATAAAACTAATGTCTTTCCTCAAGAAGATTCCCAACCCATCCCTATGGATGTGACTATGCCTATATCTACTAAACTTCCTAAAAGTAGACCTATCCCTCCTCATCATGATGGAATTGGTCTCCTTCCTAAACCAAGTATTCCTCCCTTATATGGAGCAGTTCCTCCTCCTTCCTCTTATGGAGAGAAGAGACCTTCCTCTTCTCCTATTGTTCAGCCTAAGAGACCACAACCTAAACACCCAAGTGATAAGGATGAGAACATTCCTCCTCCTCAATCTTCGCAACTTCCTACTAAGACTAGACGAAATCGTTCTGCACGTGAACGCTGACGAAAGCGTCGTCTTAGAGCTCAGGCAGCTGCCTCTCAAACTTTGCAATCCCCCAAAACACCTTCAACAAGCATTATTCCATTTTCTCCTCAGCTAGAAATTGAGCCAAAATCTCCTAAACATAAGACGCATGATGGTCTTGATCCTGTGTGAGTTAAAGATCCTATTTTTATAAATCTTGATGATGATATAGATGAAAATGTTATTCATGATGAAAATGTTACTTCTCTTGCTTCTGATAGTGAATATGAACTTGTTGATATTGATAACCATTTATCTAATGAATTTTCTAAAGCACTTATCCTAGCTCCTAGACAAGAACAACGTGGCTTGGAACATGAACATAGCCCTTGTTTGGATCTTGTGATAGCTCCATCTGCTGTGTTGAATGTTCCTCCTCTAGCGTGTTCCCTGCCTTCCCGAAACATTGATCAACAAGATCGGGGGGTAGATGACGTGCTAGACTAGTTCATTAGCATAGCAGATTCTCTCCTCCTCTCTTTTGTTACTTCTTCTATGTGTTATTCTCATTCTTCTATTTGTTGTCCTTAGTGTTGTCTACTTGAGGACGATGCAAAACATTGAGATCTCTTTTGGTCTCTCTCATGTTGACTCAAAAGACACATGTGTTCCCTTCTTCTAGGTGACCTTCCTTGATTGGGGAATGAAGAACAATTATGCATACATTATCATACAGCATACTGACCCCGAGGAAAGCGAAGTCACCTTGTGCTTTGTGTTTTGTGTCTATTATCCTTGGGCTTATCTCACACTTGGGGGCTAAATCCTTGCGATAACGTGCTCCTTTCTCATTTCTTATATGTATCACTACCTTAAAGCAATCACCCCTGATGAGGCATGTGCGATCGCTTTAACGTAGGGGGGCATACATCCCATTCATATCTTTTCAAGATACTTAAAAATTTCTTGACAAATTTAGCTTTGCCTTGAAAATTTTTGATATCTTTCTTGCATGACTCATAGTGAGGAAACCTTACTACTGATAGTCATGGTTCTCCCTCACGATCTTCCCTTTTACTTTGTCAATCGAAGTCGTAAGATCCTTAGTCCACTGGGGGCTTGGTATATCTTGCCTCCTTGACGTGGTGAAAGTTTTTCAATGTTGTTTCCTTGTACTTTACCAGAAGTATGAGCATACGCTTATAATCCCGCTAAAGTGGGGGCTAAATGTAGCATCCTAAAATTGCGACACTTGCAATTTTGACTGCATTTGGGTCTTCACGATGGCGATGCAACACGGAACCTGAATGGAGACCCCGAAACTTGTTCATGACACCAAAAACTGCATTTTTCAGCACCCTGGCCTAATCCTCCTTGCACCCTACTATCCCTGGAGGTGGGACCATGGCGCCCAGCGCCCTGGTCCCTGGCCCTATTTTGGGCCCGATCTCCTATGGGGCTTCGGGTCTTTAAGTTTGCAAATTGGAAAATAACACTTCCTGGTCGGCCCAAGGTCGGAAAAATCAGTCTATCAGCCCTAATTGACAAGTATATAAACTACATTTTCCTCTCCCATTTGGGGTAGAGGAAAAAGGAGAAAGGACATATGTGTACAAGACGTGGAAATGATATTCAAGCATTCAAGCATTCAAGCATTCCTTCAAGCAATTGATCATTCTAAGTCTCCATTCAAGGCTAAGTGTTGCATTCAAGACAAGGATTCAACCATTGAAGAGGAGATCACATATCACATACCACATACAACATACAACGTACAACAACATCTACACCTTCGCATGTAAGAATACAAACATTCTTACAACAAGGTAATCGTACTTGTTTTACAATCATTTACATTTATAACATTTCTCATTTCTTGGTTAATTCCAAAACCGGGGTTTGACCTAAGGGAAAACCCCTAACCCCTAACCCCCCAATCGTCTTCTCTTTTCTGTGTGTAGGTTGTAGGTATGCGGCTGAAATTGAAGATCTAGAATCCTTGTGCAGAGACGAACAGATCCCCCTTCGTTTCGCGGATTTTTCGGAGGACTGTGTGCACGTCGGGCGCCATCGTCCCGTCAACTTTTGTTCAAATTTGTAGAACAGCACCAGCTCGACATTTTACTGCTAATTCCAGGTCCGCAGCTTCATATCATATTCCTATCTCTGTTTACAAGTGAATCTTTCCTACTTTCTATGCATTCCTAGCTTAATCATTCTATCCACAATCTTTACAAAAGAGGGTAGCCTTGCTATCTTAACCCTTGAAACTCATCTAGAATCCAATCTTGCACTGTGTGGGATTGGATCTTGTGGGTTTCAACCCCTCTTTTGAATGTAAAGTCTCCCCTAAGTGAAAACCATCAACCCTAATGAATCTCCCTTCTCTCTCCTTGGAGTTGGGGAGGGGAGAACAACTAGGGTTCGATGTTTCCGCTTTACAATAACCATTAAAGGCTTCAAGTCTTCAACCACTTAATTCCCCAAAGTCTTCAAAAACCATTAATGGTTAACTCAAACCCTCTTACATGTTTAAATTATTATTTTTAACTCAACCTTCATCCAAGCCAAGGGTCTCATCCGGACTTTAATGCTTTGACCATGATTATCTCTTAAACATTTGCACAAAGGTTTATCCTTGGATTAACTCTTAATCCAGTGGGTAATCCTAATTTAGGCTTGACCCTTACCCTCTAGATAAACAATAAGGTCTTCTCAGGCATTTAATGCCTCCAACCCCTTCTCTCAACCCAACCCTATGTTGACACTTGTCACCATTTCATTGGTGCAAATTGCAAATATGGATACCCAACTTTCAAACTCAACCCTTGATCAACTCTTTCAATCCTGACCATCCATTGCCCTGTTTTTGCTATAAATAGAGCTCTCATTCCACCATTTGAAATCATCCTTCAAATTTGTAGTATCACACTTATACTCAAATACATTCAAGCTTTCATATCATTTTTATGCTCATCATTTTAGCCTCTTTGAAATCAGGAATTAGTCTAAATATACATGTTTAGAATAATTTTTTTATCATTTTAGCTCAATTATAGACTAATATATCATGTTAGGATAGTATTCATACTAATCTTGTCATCTTATAGCTAGTTTATTGCATTTCTAGAATCATGCATAGCTTAGGATGCATCTCATACTAAAATCCATCAAAGCATCCTTCGTTATTGCATTTGCCATCCCTAAACCATTTTGCTCAGTGATATGAGAGCAAAAACATTAGTTTGAGGGATATTGTGAGATAGAGAACCATGGGACCCACCTTGGGAAGCTGAGTAATATTTTATTACTCCATATCTTGCATTAAGAAGTCCTGTGTGTGTGTGTGGACAAATATTTTTGGAATATTTTCATATATTGAGTTCTATCGAACCACTTTTCTCGCATAAATTTCTGGCACCCACCGTGGGGCCCTACCCCATATATCAAATCAGTTTTTAAAATTAACTTATTTTGTAGGTCCATGGGAAATAGGAATCAGTGCGTGAGAAACATTCCCTGGCGCATCCGGCTAATAGTCTAGCGCTTCTCGCTTACTATTTAGCGCATAGGGTCTATACTATAGCGCATGAAGTCCATTCTTTAGCACATAGCCTCCACTAATTTTTTTCCTGTAGGTCTCAGCGCGAAAGAAAAATAGAGTAGCGCATCTGAAAAGTATTTTGACACGTCGTGTCTGTCAGATAGCTCATCCAGTTAACAATCTAGCGCTTGAAGCCCATCATCCAGCGCGTGATGTCCATCTTTTAGCACATCAAATTAACACTTTTTCCTATAGGTCTCAATGCGGGAGAAAAACAGAGCAGCGCTTCCAATGCACAGAGTAGCGCATCCAGAAAACAGTGTAGCGCATTGAGACATAAGTTTAGTGCATATAGGTTATATTGTAGTGGGTGTAGTCCTTTCTGTAGCGCATCACAGACAGAAAGCAAAAATTTAAAATTGTAACCGAAATAAAATCTAGACTTGTAGAAGTCCACCAAAATCTAGATTTTCTAAGTATTCAATTGAAATTTTGCAGGACTCTAACAATTTCTTGAAGGTGGAGCGGGAAATTTTCTTTCATCGATTTCTTTTGTTGACCACCAAGATCGAAGATTTTGCTTTGTTGACCAATTTTTTTTCATAGATCAGAAAACCATTGCCTTAAAAGGATAAAATAAACACCATGTTTTCATGGAGCAACATCTCCATATAGATTTTAGCAAATCACTAAATTGAAAGGCTAAAAAGAACCAACTTGATTGCTTTGTCTCGAAAGTGGAAGGAATATGCTCTCCCCTTAACTGAGTGATCAAAAATCCAGACCACTCTTACAGCTTTCTGTACTTCAAGCATTTACATCCTTTAGCAGGCCTACCTTTCCGAGGAGTTGGAATCAACTCTTAAAGTCGTTTATGGTCGGTGTGAAGGGAATGACCTAAGTGGGGAATGAATTTAACGCTAAGAATTCCAACCCACTATAATCAAACGTGGAAAGTGATGAAAGTCCTTTTCAACGGTTACGCGCAGCGATTAGCCTTCCCCCAGTATCCTTGAGATATGTAAAGCCTTTGTTCTAAAGGTTGGGAAGCCTCCTAAGGGAGTTTATCACTGACGGCCGAATGGGAAGCCTGATTACGAACCATATAAATAGAAGCTTTGAATCGAGTCAGTAACCAGACATTTATAACATCATAGTGCAAGGGTGGGGAAGAATCCGCCCTCAAGATTACTCACCATATATCTCCCAAGATAACTACTCAACTATGAAGCAATTCACTTTGGGTTACTTTCTGGCAAAAGGAAAAAAAACGGGTGCCCTCTAGGGGTGACACAGCTGTTTGAGCTGACAGAGTATCGAGACTAGTGGGCTATGATGTTTTTATGACCCTTGACTAAAGAGTCTTTCTGACGTGTATTTATTCGTATCAAAACCTGTTAAAACATTGAGGATTTGAACACATCCTCGCAGAACATACTCTTTGTTAGATTAGGCAAAATGGTTGTACTTTTTGTGTCGTGCTTGCATTTACTACTTCAGAAAATCATCCATCGAACTTGAAAATTTCACAACCAAAGTTCAAAATTTGAAAAAAATCAAACAAAGGAAAAATTAGGGCAGATTAGCGCATAAGAGCAACTTCTTAGTGCTTAAAGTACCTATATTAGTGCATCCAAACATTCAGTTAGCATGTCGGTTCCAAATAGCAGCATTCTATCCCAGGTCAAATCAGTGTTGAAACATTTAGCGCATCAGAAAAACAGTCTAGCGCATGGAAGCAATAGCTTAGTGTGTGGAATCCAAACATTAGCGCATAAAGTTCAAACGTTAGCGCATGATAGGCCCATAATAGCGGATATCTTTTTCAAATAGCTAGAAAACAATTTCAAATAGTTAAAACTTTAGCGTGTGTCTGGGGGCAGTCTAGCGCGTGTGGTTGTTATTTTAGTGCGTGGGGTAAATTTTGTAGCGCATGTAGTCTCTGTTTTAGCGCGTGGTCTAAAATACAAAAACAGAGGGCAAAACAGTGAGGAATTTTCAAAATTTCAAAAACATTTTTTGAAGCCTTCTTCATCAGACATCATTTTCCATCAAACAAGAATAGCAAAAACAAACTGTTAAGACTATTTCTTGAGCTAATTTTTGTCAAAACAAAAATTGTAAAATCCTAAATGAATCACGCGATAAAAGATGTCTCTCTTATCATAATCTGGAAACCTCATCATCAGTGTCAACAGAATCCTTTACCATCTTACGGATTTAATCTCACAAAAACACCACTTGTTTAGAATTTTCAAATTGTCAAATCAAGTTTCCATATCGGGAAACTTTTATCCATATCATTTGACACACTTTGTCGTGAAGGGGCATCTAAACCTTCACTCTGATAGAGTAAGATTTGAAATTTTTCAAATAAGATCAATTAAATCCAAACCAATGAAAGGAAACCATTGATTACTCATGCATGACTAACCCTCATATTCTGAGAAGAAAAAACCTTTATTGTAACATCACGTTGAAGAAACAACCACCTAGTTTTTCCAAATTCATCAAGAGAAACAAGTTCTTATACATCAATCGTCAACTATTCAAATCTCATCGGGTATTCCTACATCACGTCAAACGTTATATCCAAAACAAATCCAATGAATTTGACAAGGAACCCTTGAAAACAAGAGCATACTGTCAAAAGTCTGCTTTTAATCAAACCATAAACCGCAATGGAAAAATCAATCCAACATTCTTGCAAGATGACTGTATCACTTATAACATATCTCGACCAGAGCCACTCACCCCTAAACAACATATCAACGAGGCTTTTGTCGCTTTCATCACTGAAAGTTTCTACTAAAATGCCTGTTACTCGCTCTCAAAGAAACAAACAAAGCAAGACACCCACTGAGTCTAGTATGAATCGAAGATTGTCAAATCCTTTTGAAGTTCCACCCTTAGAAGAACCTGAAATTATTGAAGCACTTCTTCAAGAATGTCAGGAAAACCCTTCATTCCAAAAGCTTGTAGAAAGGCTCATGGAAAATGACAAAGAAAAATATCTGCTCATCCTTACAAGTAAAGGTGTTAAACTTCCCGACGATTTAGACACAAACATCTTTAAAAATGGATCTAAACAATATACATATCAAGAACAACAAAGAGAAGAAGAAACCCGTAACTTTGAACAACATATACCTGAGCAACACATTCCAGAACAACGCATACTAGAAATGCGTATACCTGAGCTAGAAACACCAGAGCAAAATATACCATTTACCACACCTTTTCAGTTGAGAACAAATACAAGGGAAGAACTTTTCCCTCGACAAGAAAGTATACCTTTAGCTGCCCTTACTCAACAAATGCAAATGTTGCAAAGGCAAATATAGGATATGCAACAAGGGACAACAGTGCAGTACTCTTTGAATGAAATTTTTCCTTATCCATTTGACAAAAGATTGAACATGGTGCCTTTTCCTCCAAACTCAGATGTTCCCAAATTTGAAAAATATGATGGGAAAAGTGACCCCCGAGACCATGTTCAAGAATTTTGCACACTGACCCTTGAATTTGCTCATAATGACACCTATTTGATGAGGTTATTCCCTAGAAGCTTGGGAGGGCAAACCATGGAATGGTTATCCAAAATTACGCCTCCTGTTAGCTCATTTGATGAACTGGTTAACAAATTCATAACCCAATATTCCTATAACATCCAACATGCCATAACCATGCTAGATGTTTGCAACACCAAACAAAAGAACAACGAAACATTCATGGTGTTCCTTCAACGCTTGCAACATATGGTCTCCAGATATCCTCGAGATATTCCTGAAAAGGAGAAAATGGAAATCTTCATCAATAACTTGAATAGTGAAATGAGTTACAAACTAAAACTTCAATGCATACCATCTTTCGCTAAATTGATTGAAAATGGAATTCAAGTAGAAGAAGCATGTGTCAAAAAGGGAACACTCAAATTTTACAAGGAAGGAACAAACTCATTAAACTACAATAACCAGAACAACACCAACCTTGACAAATCTCGATTTTGGACTCGAAACAAAAACAAAGGCAACAATGAAACACATGATCCCAAATCTAAACAACCAGTGCTTGCATTATCTGGAAATCCTCAAAACATGAAAAATCCTAAAAATGCTAATCCAAATGCTAACACATATGCGCAAAACACCGATCAAGGACAACTCAACACAAATAACACCAATTATACTCAAAGCAAAAACATGAATCTAGGACCTAACAACAATTCACGCAACAACACAAACAATTTCCAAAATCGTATCTTCACACCACTGGGGCAATCACTAGAATCAGCATTCAGAGAACTTTTGGCACACAAGATTTTTTTCTTGCCTCCAATCAGCAACTATGAACCTCAAATCAAATCACCTTGGTGTAATGATTCACACTATTGTGATTATCATCGTAACAAGGGTCATCAGATGAACGATTGCATGAGGTTAAAACATGTGGTGCAAGATATGATTGATCAAGGTGACTTAACAATAGATGGTCTCAAAACAAATGGTGATCATGGAGCCTTTAAAAATCCTCTTCCAAATTACAAAGATGGAGCTTCAACCTCGAACGATACACGCTGAGCTCCTATCAACCATATCTACAACAACACCATCAATCACATATCAGCTGAAGATCATCAAGTAAAAGTCATCACCATTAGAGATCAGCGTGATCATGAATCTATCAATGCAACAACCCGAACTCAGAAATATGTCTTGAAAGGACATACTACACCTACAACTACCACACCAAAAATTCAATATGACTTGGTTAGCCAACTCCGTAAAACTCTAGCACAGATATCTATACTAGAATTACTGAAACTATCACCAAAGCACAAAGACATATTAGAACAAGCGCTATTGGAAACCAATGTACCTCAAAATTTGGATACAGACAGATTTCAAGCCATGGTCGCCCATATGACTGGACCTCATAACCTCACCTTCTCAGAACATGACGATGCTTCCTTGATCCATCCGCATAATACTCCTCACCATATCGAAGTCATTGTTTGCAAACACTAAGTAAAAAGAGTCCTAATAGATGGAGGAGCCGGCCTTAATATATGTACTTTAAAGCTTATCCGTGCATTAGGCTTCTCAGAAGAATCTATTGATCCCTACAAGAAGATTACCATAAAGGCATATGATGATGAGGAAAGGTCCTCTAAAGGAACTATGATATTACCCATTCAAGTAGGACCAATACAAAAAGATACTATATGTCAGGTCTTGGACATAGACCTTACCTACAATATTTTACTAGGGCAACCCTAGATACATGAAATGCAAGCAGTACCTTCCACATATCACCAGTGTGTAAAATTTCCTTATGACGGACAAGAAGTCTCCATATCTTCTAATCACAATCCATTTCAACATTACAACGCAATGGGGGCAGCCCAAGACCATTTGGTTCCTCATAATAGAGAAAAGCAACGATCTTCAACATCGGATCAACAAACAGCAAAATCCAACTCCTTATGGGGAGACTTCAAACAGAAAATGCAAATCAAAGACCAAGGTATCAGAGAATAATCTTTGGAGCCTTTATGTTTGGCCAAATTACCAACATCACCTAGATCTCATGGATTGCCTACTACATCAACACATCTGGTCACTCAGCCCATCACCAAATTTGATGGTACCTTCATCCAATTGGGCACTCTGGCACATGAATCAGAAGACAAGGATATTCTTAGCTGGTTATATAAAGATGAGAAAGAAGATAATAGAGCAGCCGCTCTAGATATTGTTCTACCTACGCACCTATATGAAAAAGGATACTTAATCATGCAGCAAATGGGATATGACGGTAAAGGACCTATCAGGAAATGCCAGGAAAGAGTCACTGAACCTATAAATCTTCCTTCCCAACCCAATAGAAACAAAGCAAGATTGGGTTGTGAGCTCACCTTCCTATTAAAAAGGCCACCCCACCTAACTACCAAACCTCAATGGAAAGTAAAGACGAAGTACAAAGAAGAATCCCGGTAGGAAGCACTCTTTGAATTAGCAGAAACAATCCGCAAGGCACGAGAATGCCAGGATCAGAAGTTACATCAAGAAAAGCTTCTAAAACACAAAAGGGCCATATCTGCAACAATAGCTCATATTCAGACACCAATATCTCAAGAACAAATAAAATCATCTCCCGTTACCTTTGTTTCTCCCCGAAGAAGCACAGTTTATGAACAAATACAGAAAATAGAAGACGGATCTGACACAGAATCAACAAAAACTATCAAAATGGTATCTATCATCAAAGATTTGTTTTCACCATACAACATACCAGTTTACAACACTGATAGAATCTGGGATGATGCCTCAGAGACTGATTCCAATGAATATGAATGGGGTACCTCCTCCAATGCTACTACAGATATCCCTAATGATACTGATTCTATATTTCTTTCTCAAGAAGAACATAACGCAGAAGATAGACCTCTTGAATTTGGACCACAGAATATCTATGACGCCACGAAAAGCGAACAGGAACATTATGAACAAGTCTATGTAGAGGATAATACCATCGAAGACCTCGATGAAATCCTAGACTTCTTTAAAACCAAGAACACTCATGATGAAAACTCTGTCCTCACACTCACAGTAGCCGAACTTGATCCACCTAATGATTCATTACCGCTTGTCTTTCCTGACCTCATTGACTGGGATGAACCTAAAACCCATGATATACCAATTTTCCCAAATGATGAATCTATTATCCATTACCTATGTACCGTAAATCTAGAAACAGGCTCTACCAATGAACAAAGTAACGATGTCTACAAACCAGGAAGTGCCAAGTCTCTCAATTGCAAAAATGAACCAAATAAAGGATCTAATGCTGAAAACCAGTCAATGACAGCTCTAGATCACAAAAAAGTAAAAATAAAGGACGCATCTGAGGGTGAAAACCTTTTTAAGGCACCTAATGATGGGAGACTTGACACTCTTCCTGAGCACTTTCATGAGCAATCACCCATATTGATTGAGCCCACTCAATCAATCAACATTGGTACCACGGAAGCAGTTAGAAACCTACATCTTGCAGAATCTCTAACAGAGGCAGAAATATCAGCTTTCATCATCTTCTTTAAAGAACAGCAAATTAACTTTGCTTGGTCCTATGCCGATATGACTGGAGTGGATCCACACTTAATCATGCATCACTTGTCCATCTCGTCAGGAGTTAAACCAGTCAAGCAAAAGCTACAAAAAATGAATCCACAGGTGGCACTCATGGTCAAAACTGAACTAAAGAAATTATTAGACGTCGGATTCATCCGATCCATTGACTATGCAGAATGGATTTCCAACATCGTTCCAGTATCAAAACCAGATGGTAGTATCAGAATATGCACTAACTTTAGAGACGTCAACAAAGCTTGTCCAAAAGACGACTTTCCTCTACCCAGTATCGACATAATTGTCGATCTCACAGCAGGCCATGCAATGCTTTCTCTAATGGACGGTTTCTTAGGATATAATCAAATCAAAATAGCCCCAAAAGATCAAGATAAAACCGCGTTCACCTGTCCTTGGGGAACATACTGTTGGAATGTTATGCCTTTTGGCTTAAAGAATGCAGGGGCCACCTATCAGAGAGCAATGACAACAATATTCCATGACATGATGCATACATTTATGGAAGACTATGTGGATGATTTACTAGCTAAATCCTTCACTAGAGCAGAACATCTTGGCATCCTAACAAAGATCTTTGATAGATTGGAGAAATTCCAAGTCAGGCTCAACCCTAAGAAGTGTGTCTTCGGGGTTACATCAGGCAAGTTACTAGGCTACATTGTCTCAGCTAAAAGTATTGAAGTAGATCCAACAAAGGTACAAGCCATTATGGACATGCCACCACCAAAGAATATCAGTCAACTCAGATCTCTACAAGGATGACTTCAATCAATTAGGCGATTCATCGCTCGGCTAGCAGATAAAAGTCTACCATTTAACCATTTACTACACAAAAATGTACCCTTCAAATGGGAGGACAAGTGTGCAGAATCTTTTTACCAAATCAAATAGTACCTGATGAATCCACCAGTTCTAGTACCACCAGTCGCAGGAAAGCCTCTTATCCTATATATCTCAACAACAGATATATCACTGGGGGCACTATTGGCACAAGAAGATCAACAAGGGAAGGAATGCGCCATATATTACACTAGTAGGACGTTGAATGGCTATGAACTCAACTATACATTCATTGAGAAAGCTTGCCTAATAGTGGTCCTCACATCTCAGAAGTTCCGACATTATATGCTAGCACACACCATTAAGCTAGTTGCAAAAATTGATCCTCTCAAATATCTACTTAGCAAGGCAGCTCTTATAGGCCGATTAGCTAAATGGGTCATGATTCTCAGTGAATTTGACATTCAATACACAGAAAGACGGGCAATCAAAGGACAAGCAATTGCAGATCAGTTAGCTGAAGCACCGCTACCAAGCAAACACACCATGGAGATTGAATTTCCAGACAGGGACGTTCTTGCTCTTTCTACTAAACAATGGACCCTATACTTTGACGGATCCTATACACAACATGGTTCCGGTGCTGGCATTCTGTTCATCACTCCTAAAGGACACACTATACCAAGATCATATAGGCTTATGTTTCCATGCACAAATAATGTGGCTGAATATGAGGCACTGGTTATAGGCATCAAAACGGCCGTAGAATGGAAAATCACAGAGTTAAAAGTCTATGGGGACTTGCAACTGGTCATCCATCAAATTAACAACAACTATCAGACAAAGGATGACAAGCTGCTACCCTACAAACAAATGGTGGATGACTTCAAACAGTATTTTGTGCACATCACCTTTGAGCAAATACCAAGATTGAACAACAAAGCAGCCAATGCAATGGCTACTATCACTTCACTATTACAAATTCTAGAGCAACAGAGTCGTTACGAATTCCTGGTAGAGTAACTGTTCTCCCTCGCCTATGCCCACTCTAAGTCCTAGGTTATCTATGCCTTGACTGGTTCAGATTCTCTGTTATATGGACCAATATATGACTAAATCTAGCACAATATCTTACCAATTGACCAATCCCGTAACCAAAAACATAACTTTATCCGACAAGCTGCCCGTTACACCCTTACTGCTAATACTTTGTATCGTCGAGGTCTAGATGGTACTCTTCTTCGTTGCTTTGATCGTAATGATTCCGATTATGCTTTACATGAGCTTCACGAAGGTATTTGTGGCACACATTCAAGTGGCACTACTCTTGCTAAAACGCTTCTACGGATGAGATACTACTAGCCTACAATGGAGAAAGACTCATACCACTTTGCTAAGAAATGTCCTAAATGCCAGATCCATGGTAATCTGATACATGCACCAGCACAGGAACTGGAACCCTTTACAACATCCTGGCCGTTTTGTCAGTGGGAACTAGACTTAGTTGGCAAGATTCATCCTTCATCTTCAAATGGACACAAGTTCATTATAACAACAACATAGTATTTTACCAAATGGATAGAAGCAGTTCCCATGACCACAGTGACTAGGAAACAAATTGCCTCTTTTATCCTTAACTATCTGATCTGCAGATATAGTATTCCAAGTTCAATCATCACAGATAATGGACGGCCTTTCAAAAATCAAGATGTCTAAGAACTATGTGAAAAATTCAAAATCCAAGATAGGTTCTCTACACCATACTACCCACAGGGAAATGGTCAAGTGGAAGCATCTAACAAGACAATACTGAAAATCCTCAAGAAAACAGTGAATGATGCAGGCAAAGATTGGCACGTACAACTCAATCCAGCACTTTGGACATACAGAACTAGCATCCGCAAACCTACAGGAGCAACACCATACTCATTGGTATATGGATCAGAAGCCATTTTACCCCTGTAGGTAGAAATCCCATCTCTCAGAGTCTCTTTGAAAGGCTTAATCCTAGATGAAGAGTATTGAGTTAACCGACTGCAAGAGCTTGAACTATTAGATGAAAGACATTAGCATGCTTATACTCATCTCAAAGCATATCATAAGCGTATGTGCAGGAGCTACAATCACAAAGTCATCCCCCACGACTTCAAAGTTGGTGACCTAGTCCTCAAAGAAAATCCAAGAAATCAGCAAGATCGAGAAAAGAAAGGGAAATTTGAACCTAACTGGTTGGGTCCCTATGTTATCATATCCGTCTATGGATCAGGTGCCTATCAACTAACAAATTCAGAAGGCAATGTGCTTGACGAACCAACTAATAGCATCCATTTGAAGAAATACTACACTTAAGTAGCCTAGTGCACGGAAAAAGCCAAAAAAAAAAAAAAAAAAAAAGAAAGAGCAAAAACAAAGTACAATAAAAACAAATGGTGAAAACCTGGTAAATAGGCACTCTTGTGAAAGAATGGCTCCTCTATCTATATCCCTACCATTTTATCCATAAAAACACTATCGGCCATCACCCAACACTTAGCAAATATCCATTCAGGACATACTTAGCATAGTCACTATCCTAGTTTGTCTATATATATCCTCTTACCACTAATCCACCATGGCTTGGAAATCACTGTACATATTCACATCAAGAGGGACACTCAGCTAGGGGCATTCCAATCGTCTAAACATGGTAAACACTCAAGACATCAAGGCTATTTGCAAAACTCAACAGCTTGACATCCAACAAAACCAAAAACGACGCTTCATCGCAAAACAAAACAATTCACAAAAATACCAAGGATGGATGATTTTCTGAAGTATTAAATGTTGCATTATCGCATAAAAAATCTTAACTAGTTTTGCATTTTGAACTTTTTGATTTATTGGATTCTCTTCCTTTTCTCACTAAAAAGCTTCAAGGCTAGAGATCATGAGGAACTTCCAATATTTTCTTAGTCTTCTGTCTGTAGGGCGATCACTTGTACTATGTGAATACTTGCCTCGAGACGTGATACATCGAATATCACTGAAGGCCTGATTCCACTTCATGCATACAAATGATTCAATCTTGTCTGTTTACGCAATATGCACTCAGGTCGTCCTGGTTCAATTATACCTTGACACTTGTGCTATCTTGCAAAATCAAACATCATGTAAATTTTTCTCAGGTCATTATGGTTCAATTATACCATTATACTTGTATAAATTTTCAACATATCCTAAACAAATCAATGCTCAATGATGATATCTACAAAGAATAAACAATGATAAAAAATACAACAGAGACCACGTCTCTCAAGTATGAGTATCCCCTGACCGAGATGGTCTAGCTCCAGATGCACCCGCCCCTGGATCCCTAGGAGGGTCCTATCTCGGTGGCCCTGTCACACCTCGGCTCTCTGATCGTGACCCAGTATCTCGAGATCAACTAGATCTCGACTGTGCAAAGCTCTGTACTTGCTGGTCCCTGGGTACCACAGCCTCATAGTGCCGTCTATAATACTCCACCTCATGAGCTCTCAATGCTAGCTCTCTCAGGGTGTTTCTAATAGGACCACCTACCGCTGCTCTTTGCATGCTAGACACCACCTCCTCTACTCGCCCCCTCCACTCTATCTCAGTGTCCTGCTCAGTGGTCAACTAAGAAATTTGCCACTGATAGGTCAAAATCTATGCCTATAGCTATTGTACAGTCACCTGTAGGGTCCAGATCTGTGCATCCTCAACATGTGTAGGTATCCGAACCCGTAGTGGTACCTGTGTCGGGGCAACTCCTCCACCCCTGCCTATCCTCGATACTGGAGGTGGGAGCACATCTGTCCTCCTCCTCTGAGCTGGTCGCCTCACCTCATCATCACCCCCCACTATAGCTAGCACCCTGTCTATCACCCCCTGTCTCACCGCTCTCTCCACACCCCTATCTCCTCTCCTCGCTCTACCTCCCCACCTCCCTCTAGCTCCTCTCCCTCGTCCATCTCCTCCATCATTTCCATCATCATCATCCTCTCCCTCTCCCTCCTCCTCATCCGAATCAAAAGCTGGCCTCATCTCATCAGCATCAGATATCCCGGCCATCGCTCGCGCAACAAACAATTGGGAAAACTCATCCGTCATGCCCGCATCCTGAATCTCAGGGGCATAATCCCATATCTGCCCAACCTCCACGGCCACTGCACTATCAATGGTCGGCCCCCAATCCGCTACATCCTGCTGCCGCCGTGCATATAGGCACGCTCCTTGTGGAATACCCTGCTAGCGCCCAAACTGCCTCAAAACTAGAGTCACCACAAATCTCTCTATCACGAATGGGGTCCTCCCGATTAGGTATCTGGTCATAAAAGAAAAGGGCATCTCCAGCCCGTCCTCTGCCCACACCTCACATCCTGTATATGGTCGCTAGATTACCATATCTATATCATCCAGCACTCTCCTCCAATGCTCTAGTTTGCCTAGCTTACGCTGGACAACTAGACCCCTGTATCCGTACGCATAGGCGCATCCCACGAGCCTGTCCTTGTCTGCTAGTGGCCTCACTGCTGGAATGTGCTCCTAACACCATACCTGTAATAGTGTCACGCTAGTTAACAAACTGTCGTAACCGAGGTATACCACCTCATGTACACCCCTGTATAGATGGGCCAGCATAGCTGATCCCCATGAAAACCGCCGGCCCTGTATGACCATCTCCTCCAAAACCAGCCCCCATCCCACCAAGAATCCCTTTGACCTACGATCAGGACAAAGGAATCCACCAATGAACCCTGCTAGTACAGATGGCAGTGGCGCATAATCCAAGTCCAAAAACTCCTGCCATGGGATCTCATAGCCACAGACTGTCTCGTTGCGGAAGATACGACGCAGTGCCTCTATACCACCCTCCTTTGACTGCTCATATGGTAGGAGTGCACCTACTACAAGAATGCGCAGGATCCTGTAATAGTCCTCTGGTGTGACTGTCATCTCTCCAGTGGCAAAATGGAAGGTGTTTGTGTCGCTATGCCACCTCTCTACAAGTGCTGTCAGTAGCCCTCAGTTCACAGTGAATTGAGGCATATCCAAGAGAGAGGTCAACCCACATCTCTCAATAATATCCAGATCAGCCTGCGACAACCGTGGTATCAATGTCCACGGTCTGGGAAATCTCTCTTGCGACTGAACCACACCCAATCGCTCCTGTCAACAAGCAAAAAAAATCCAATATCAGTTTCCACATCAAAACAAAGCTATCAAAATCAAACTCACATCAACAACATGAAACAATTTGCTCATCTACATCAAGTTCAAAATCCTATCATTTCATATCAACTTGTAAAACAACTCAAGTTATCAAAAACCATATCAAAACTTGTAACACAACTCAAGTTTCCAACCCATATCAGCTTGTAACACAAATCAAGCTTCACACATTGAATTTGAAACAACGATATGCAAAAAAATTATATTTTGATCAAAACACCACATTGATATCTATACATAACTTGAAAAATTGCAAATCAAAACAGGTTATATCGACACTCATATTGGACAAATCCATAAAATCATGATAGACAAACCAAACAAATTTACAAATCGGCTCATCTTGCATAAATTTTCCAGATGCGCTAAAAAAGACTCCCGCTGCGCTAAACTTCCCCCACACGCTAGGCTATTTTTCCTATGCGCTAATCTATTTACCCTATGCACTAGACCGACTCTACGTGCTAAATCTTTTCCCCCATGCGCCATCTAACCTACCCTATGCGCTAGACTGACTCTACGCACTAATCTATCCCTCCCAGGCGCTACTTGTTTCACCCTATGCGCTAGGTTATCCCTACTCGCTAAACCCCCTTACCGATGCGAACCCTTGTGACCCCTACGCACTAGGTCTACCCTACACGCTAACCTGTTGATCCCAGATGCTACTCGACTATCGCCATGAGCTATTCTGCGTCTATGCGCTAACCTCTATTTCCTATGTGCTACCTTATTTTATTTCGGACGCACCCCCTAAAATAAACTTGATGCGCTACTTAAAACTTTGTATACGCTAATCTATGTCTTAAACGCGCTAAAACGTTAGACCCGAGTTTTAAAAATAAAAAAATGACTAAAAACAACCAAATCCGAAATCAAAAGAGGGTCAAAAATGTTGACTTACTGGTGGTCCATACGCAGCAAGTCTCCGGTACCTCCAAACATGCTCGAAACGGTTTCTAGAGTATGGAATCGACATTTTCTCTACAGACCAAATTCTCTTTCTCCAAAGTCAACAAGGCACAAATGAATCAAATCAAAGCTCCTTTCCCCTTTTTATAGGAGGAAAATGAAATTAGGGTTAGCCAAACAGACCTGTAATATGGTCACGGTCTCCCCTATACCTTGTACATTGTACATTATCGGGAGATGAATCAATTTACACACAAATTACATCAACGAAATCCTACACATCCAAGCACCTCATCATATCAAATAAAAAAATTTCAAAAAACAAAATTGATTCATCTCCCGAGGGGGCATCACCATCAAAATATCAAATTTGGGGCATCACACAAATCAGGGGCACGACTGGCAAATCAAAAGAGCAACACAAAAATTGCATTTGATCATAAATCATGATAAAGCATCATTTTCTTTGAAATAACATGTGCACACACGTCACTTCAAAGAGGGGCAAAATGTAGACATATAAAAATGACCATATTCCTAAATGAATATTTTATGTTCATTACTCTATTTAATTAAATCCAATTTAATTAAATTACCCACATTCCTCTATTTTATTAAGTAAATTACTCGATTAAATTCACTATATCCGTTTAATGAATAAATCATTTTATTCAATTAAATTTCCCCTATCCACTTTTAATTAAATACAAATTTAATTAAATAGTTATCCTAAATTGAATAAATCTAATTTATTTAATTTCCCCAAATTACAACCAAATTGAATAAATCATTTAATTCAATTAAATCCTATTATCTCTCCATCCACTTGCATTTTCCTACATCTCCCTTCTTGCCTTCCTAAACCCCTTCCTAAATTCTTCTAGACTCTTCTAATCGCTTCTAGTTAGCCTAACCCATCTTCTAAACTTTGTCACATCCCTAAGCAAACGGAGGTCACTTCTCAAAAACCTCAAAGTCTTTGATAACCATTAAACGCTTCAAACCTTCAACCACAAAAGCCTTAAAGTCTTTGATAACCATTAAAGGCTTCAAGTCTTCAACCACTTAATTCCCCAAAGTCTTCAAAAACCATTAATGGTTAACTCAGACCCTCTTACATGGTTAAATTATTTCTTTTAACTCAACCTTCATCCAACCCAAGGGTCTCATCAGGACTTTAATGCTTTGACCATGATTATCTCTTAAACATTTGCACAAAGGTTTATCCTTGGATTAACTCTTAATCCAGTGGGTAATCCTAATTTAGGCTTGACCCTTACCCTCTAGATAATCTCAGGCATTTAATGCCTCCAACCCCTTCTCTCAACCCAACCCTATGTTGACACTTGTCACCATTTCGTTGGTGCAAATTGCAAACATGGATTGCCAACTTTCAAACTCAACCCTTGATCAACTCTTTCAATCCTGACCATCCATTGCCCTGTTTTTGCTATAAATAGAGCTCTCATTCCTCCATTTGAAATCATCCTTCAAATTTGTAGTATCACATTTATGCTCAAATACATTCAAGCTTTCATATCATTTTTATGCTCATCATTTTGGCCTCTTTGAAATCAGGAATTAGTTTAAATATGCATGTTTAGAATAATTTCTTTATCATTTTAGCTCAATTATAGACTAATATATCATGCTAGGATAGTATTCATACTAATCTTGTCATCTTATAGCTAGTTTATTGCATTTCTAGAATCATGCATAGCTTAGGATGCATCTCATACTAAAATCCATCAAAGCATCCCTCGTTCTTGCATTTGCCATCCATAAACCATTTTGCTCAGTGATCTGAGAGCAAAAACATTGGTTTGAGGGACATTGTGAGATAGAGAACCATGGGACCCACCTTGGGAAGCTGAGTAATATTTCATTACTCCATAGCTTGCATCAAGAAGTCCTGTGTGTGTGTGTGGGCAAGTATTTTTGGAATATTTTCATATATTGAGTTCTATCGAACCACTTTTCCCACATACAGTCTGCAATCTTTTGTTATAACATCTATATGCTTTCCTTTCATTAGAATAACCAAGAAATATTCCTTCATCACATCTAGGACCAAACTTGCCAATGAAATCATCTCTCCTGATATAACATTTACTACCAAATATTTTGAAGTATTTAACTGTAGGTGTATTGCCAAACCATAATTAATAAGGTGTCTTATTGGTTTCTCCTTTGATATGAACTCTGTTGAATGTATAAACTGTTGTGCTCACTGTTTCTCTCCAGTAGATATAAGGTAGATTAGCTTCCATCATCATGGTTCTAGCAACATCCAAGATAGTTATGTTCTTTCTTTCCACAACTCCATTCTGCTGAGGTGTTCGGGGAGGAGAAAATTATCTCCTTATACCATGCTTCTCACAAAAGTTATTAAACTCACTAGATGTGAATTCCCCACCATGATCTGACCTTAAGCACTTAATCTTCAATCATGTCTCAGTTTCAACCTTAGCTTTAAATATTTTAAACTTTTCAAAAGCCTCAGATTTCTCCCTTAGAAAAGTAACCCACATCATTCTATAATAGTCATGAATGATTAGCATAAAATATAGATATCACCTTGAAAACTTTTGATTCTAGTAGAACTACACAAATCAGTATGAATAAGATCAACAAGATCATTATATTTGTCTTGTATACTCTTGAAAGAGGTTTTGACCCATTTGATATTCTTTACATATCAGATTATTGGGGTTCACAATCTTAGGTATATCTCAAAGTACCTTAGTTGAACTGATCTTTACCATGCAATCAAAATTCACATGACATAGCCTTTTATGTCGAAGCCAACTCTCATCAATTTGTGCAATCAAACATGTATTCTCACCAAAATTCAAATGCAATATATTACCTTTTCTCTAAGTACCGGTTGTAATCTCCAATTGAGATCTATTAATGATCTTTCATTTTCCATCCTTGAACTGTAATTGAAATCCTTTATCCACCAATTGTCCTACACTCAAAAGATTATGCCTCAAACCTTCAACATAATAAACATTATAAGTATTGTGCTTATCATCCAATGATATAGTTTCTTTTCCTTTGAGCGTGCATGCTTTGTCATCTGCAAATCTAACTAGACCACCATCAAATTCTTGCAAAGATAGAAACTTCCTTTTATCTCCAGTCATATAACGTGAACATCCACTATCAATTACCCATTCATTGTTATCTTCAATTTTGGCAGCAAGGGCCTTTTCTTTAGGTACATTCTCTTTTAGTGCTGGATCATCTTCCTTGATAGCTAGGAACACCCATTCCTTTCCATTGCCGGAACCACTAGCAAACTCTTGTGCCAGTTCATCATCAGAATCAGTCACACCTTTCTCATTAGCAAAGTAACATGATTTGTCTATGTTTCTCTTCTAATTATGCTTGTTTTGATATCCAGGGTTAGGTTTAAAAGATCTTCTAGCTCTTTCTTCAAATCCTGAATTCCTTTCAAGACATCTAGATGCAAAATGACCTATCCTATTACATGCAAAAAAATTAAAGGGTGACTTCCTTTCATACTTACTTCCTACCGGTCCTTTAGGTACTTTTCTAGCAAATAGGGCTACAAGTTTCTCAAACTATTCATCTTCCTTCTTCATATCTTCCAATTCCTTTGCATACTAAGATTTCAAATCTTGTTTGTCAGTTGATGATGTAAATGCATGAAAAACAGGTTCAGACTTCATAGCTCCAGAAGCTCCAAATTCTTCAAGCTCAAAAGAAGATAATTTCCCAACCAAGGTATCGCTATTGACAGAAGTATTTGCCATTGTTCTCAATTCATTAATTGTATTAGCCTTCATCTTATAAGCCGGTGGTAAAGCTTTCAAAACTTTAGAAACTATTTTATCTTCACTCAAAGATCCACCACAATATTGAATTCCCATGACAATTTCATTTGCCCTTTCCATAAATGCAGTAATTCTTCCATCTTCTTCCATCTTCAAATTTTCATATCTCACTCAGTAACCATAAAGTTTAGCAATCTTAACAGTAGGGTCACCTTCATTAAGAGTCTCCAACTTGTCCCATATAGCCTTTGCTCTTGATTTTATAGTCAATCCCATTATTTGTTGATCAGAATGTGCACACAAGAGGGCTTCTCTAGCTCTAAAATCATTCTCAAGGTCCTTATGCAAGTTTACTGGAGGAGGATTTCTAGATGCTGGATTAAAAGGAGTAACCCCATTCTCTGTGATCTCCCAAATTTCCTTACCAAGATATCTCAGATGAGTCTCCATCCAAATTTTCCAAACTTTGTAATTTCTTCAATTATGCCTAGGATTTTCTCTCCAAAAGACAGTTGTAGATGAACTAGATGAACTTGAACTGTTAGTCACCGTAGGATCTTCCTCATGTTGTTAAGCTTCTGTAGAGAGGATGAGACCTCTGGTACCAATTATTAGACAGTTCAAATAACCAGAGGACAACTAAGAAGGGGGGAGTGAATCAGTTGTCACCAGATTACTGGAACCTTAAGCATTTAAAAATTAAAAACCATAACACATAAGATAAATACCGAAACACATAAACCAATTATTGAAATATTAGATATACCAATTAAGAACATGCAACAGTTAGAGAATAGATACCATCCACATGACACCAAGATTTGTACATGGAAAACCCGATAAAGGGAAAAACCATGGTGGGAAGCCTACCGACAGTCAGATAATACTTCTATAGTATGTGATTACAAATTGAGGGCTTGCACTTGCAAGAAGGCCAATAGCCTAGAGCACACTTCTCATTACAAAAGGAGTCTCACTGACTACATAAAAATCCAGACTACAATATGGAAGAAAGAATGAACTGCAATAATAACATCTCTTATGCTTGAGTACAGTTCTGGTTAAGCTCAATACCGGAGGTCTTAAACCTCTTTCATAAACCCAACTTGATCACCTATGATTGACCAAATCCTCTGCATGAATGATTATTATATTATTCACTTGCATATCATTTCCATATCATATTATTTACAATGAGATCATACACATATATATACAAACCCTAGACCTTAAACAATAAGGCTGGATACCCAAACAATAAACCAATTACATAATTATAAAATATTTTGGCCTGAGACCAAACAAATATCATCCAATTGATAAGTTATCCTGAAAACACATCAAGAAGACCAATCAACACGTTATATTAAGTCGGTCCATAACCTAGATACTACCAGACCTAATTTAGGTCAACACATGCTAAAGCAATGATCCCAATCATTCAAGGCTCAAACATGATCACCATCAACATGCTGAATCCCTACTATAAGCCACACCAACACCACTTATGCATAATATCAAAATATCTTCAATCAAGCTTTATCGGTGAAACCCTCACTGGATCAACAAACTAGGCTTACCAGCATATAAGATAGCATCCAGTCACCAAGTCAATACCAACTGACTAAACATGTATCTGAGTAGCATGAATAGAATATCTAAGCTAATTCCATAAGCCTAAGAATACCAGAGTATACAGGATCAACATGATCTTACCAACTTGAAACCAATCAACCTACTGGGACTAAAAGGATACTAGTGAACGACCAAAGCAACTAGTGTTGACATCAATGACAAAATATCAATGCAACACATAATCAATTCCTCCAAATGGCCAACATCCTCTGGTTTCAGTTGTTCTGATCATTATGCATAGCGGATGTATGATATTCATTTGCAGTACCGAATCTCTAACCTTGTTCAAATCCAAGTCCTCTAGTGTCTCCCTTGCACCTTTGATCCTTCAGTAGCTCATCAAGTTTAGCAGAACTAACCTTGAACTTATCTTTGTATTGATTTGCAACATCCAAATCTCCTCTTAGGATTATCATCATTCTTTCCAACTCTTTGCCATTGTTATGTGATTGAACCAATTTTGTTTTCTAAATATCATTCTCATGCGCCAACCTAATGCATTCCTCAGATCTATCTTTCAAATATTTAGCAAGATTTCCTTCATTCTTCTTCCGGTCTTCAATCTCCTTGCACATCATCATAGTTAACACTTGCATTTCATTCTTCATCACACCATTCTTCTGACTTGCCTTTTGACATTGTTCCTGAAGGGTATCCTTCTCTTCATAATCCTGATTTTGCATAAGTTCCTTCCTTTTAGCTTGAGCATTAGATATCTTTTCTTGTAGAGTGATAATGAATTCTTTTGCAGATCTAAGTTCATCTTCCAGTTTCATGCTCTTAAATTTTTTAGCTTCAAAATCTTCAAGAGCAACTTCAAGTTGTTGCCTCAAACACATCTCCATGGATTTCAGTTTCAGGATCTTCCTCAAGCGGTTAGGCTTTTGAAAAAATAGGACCAGGCTCTGATACCAATTGTTGGAATCCAAGAATACTGAGAGGGGGGGGTGAATCAGTGTTCTATCAGAATGGATAAATTTAACCTTATTAATACAATAACTCAACAATCGGTAAACATGAAATAATATAACAATAAACAATAGTGAAACCACAAAGATGAGAACCATAAGACCATAGATTTATACATGAAAAACCTCAAAGAGGAAAAAATAATGGCGGGATTGGAGACCCACAATATCTATCCACTAATCAAATGAATAAATATTACAATAAGAGACCTGCACATGTAGGAAGGCACACTCCCTAGAGCACACTGCTCATCACAATGGAGTCTCATTGACTACATAGATGTCAACCATCTCAAAATATTCAGACAACAATCTAGGAAGAAGAACTGCCTATGATAGCATCAAACATGCCAGATTATAGTTTCACTTAAGCTCAATACGAGAGGTCTAAATCCTCTTACATAAACCCAACTCGATCACCTATGATCGACCAAATCCTCTGCACAAATGATTATTCCATTATTTTCTCCTTTCCTATTCATGCATCCATCTATGATCTACAATAAGATCTTACATATATTTATACCAACCCGGGACCTAACCAATTAGGTAGGCCACCCAAATGATAATTGAATATATCCATTACATAATCCTGAAATAAAATCATAAAGCATGTCGCCCTAAACAACAAACATCATTTAATCAATAAAACATCTTGGAAGCACATCGGAGGATCCACCAATATGTTACATGAAAACCGACCCATAACCTAGATAGCACCGGACCTAGATTAGATCCACACACACCAAAACAATGACACCAATCAGTCGAGGCACAAACACAATCACAATCAGCATCTAGAATCCCTTCAAGAAGCTACACCAACACCACTTATGTTGGCCATTTGGTGGAATTGATTATGCGTTGCATTGATGTTTTGTCATTGATGCCAACACTAGGTGTTTGGATGTTTTACCGGCAGCCTTCTAGTCTTGATAGGTTAAGTGGTTTCTAGTTTATTTTGATCCAGAATGATCTAGTAGGCTTCAGTATGATTTGGCTATGGAATTGGCTTGTTCAAAACACTCATGCTCATATTTGGTTAGTTGGTAATGGTCTCGTGATCAGACGCTATCCTGCTTGCTTATAAGCTTAGTTTTTGGTTCTGACAAGGGTGTCACCGATAGAGATTTTGATGAAGATCTTTGATGAATTGCATAAGTGGTGTTGGTGCAGCTTATGGTGCAGTTTTAGGATGCTATTAGTGATCATGTTTGAGACTTGACAGATACAAATCATTGCTGTAGCATTTGGACCTATGCTGGGTCTCGGTTGATCTAGGTTATGGACTGAATTTAATGTAATGTGTGGATTAGACCTCTCTATGTGTTTACAGGATTTATTATGTGTTGGATATTATTTGTTTGATCCAAGGCCAAGATGGTTTGTAATTATGTAATTGGTTTATTGTCTGGTGGCAGAATTGATTGTTAATGGTTGAGGGTTTGTTTATATAGATGTAAAGATCTCATTGTAGATCATCATGGTTATGTTAGAGGTCATGGTCAAGGAATGTAATGTGCAAATAATGTACTATCATTTAGGTAGAGGATTCGGTCGATCATTGCAGATCAAATTGGGTTTATGAAAGAAGATTCAATCCTTCAGTATTGAGCTTAACTAGAACTGTACTCAGGCATAGGAGATGCTATCTTTTGTCGTTCAACACTTTTCCGGATTTTAGTCTAGATTTCTATGTAGTCAGTGAGGCTCCTTTTGTGATGAGCAGTGTGCTCTAGGCTGTTCACCTTCCTGCAGTTAAAGTCCCCTCAATTGTAATTCACATACTTACTATAGAAGTATTATCTGACCGTGGGTAGGCTTCCCACCATGGTTATTCCCTTTATCGGGTTTTCCATGTATAAATCTTGGTGTCATGTGGATGGTTTTTTAATTATTATTTATGCTTAATTAGTTTAACTGCTATTTCAATATTAATGTTTTGGGTTCTGGTATTAAATTTTTAAATTGCTAATAGTTTTGGTAATCTATGACAACTGATTCACCCCCTCCCTCTCAGTTGTCTTCCGGATATTTGAACTGTCTAACAATTGGTATCAAAGATTTGGTCCTCTCTGCAGAAAGCTTAACCGCTTGAGGAAGATCGTATGGTGACTAACAGTTTAAGTTCATCTAGTTCTTCTAGAGCTATCTTTCAGAGGGATATTCTGAGGCTTGATGGAATAAATTACATAGTATGGAAGATTTAGATGGAGACTCATCTGAGATGTGTTGGCAAGGAGATTTGGGAGATCACATAGAACGGTGTCAAACCTTATAATTTAGGATCAGGCAATCCTCCTCCGGAAAACCTGGATATGGAGCTTGAGAATTAATGTAGAGCAAGAGAAGCCCTCTTGTGTGGACTTTTTGATTGAAGCAAATAATGGGATTAACCGACAAATCATCTGGAAAGGCTATATGGGATAAGCTGGAGACTCTTAATGAAGGTGACCTTATAGTGAAGATTGTTAAACTTGATGGTTACCAGGTAAGATATGAAAACCTAAAGATGGAAGAAGATGAAAGGATTACTATATTCATGGAAAGTGTAAATGAGATTTTTATGGGAATTCAATGTTGTGGTGGAACTCTGAGAGAAGATGAAATTGTTACTAAAGTCCTGAGAGCCCTACCACTTTCTTACAAAATTATGGCTACTGCTATTAATGAAATGAGAACAATGGCTAATACATCTATCAATAGAGATACTTTGGTTGGGAAACTATCTGCCTTTGAGCTTGGAAAAATTGGACCTTCTAGAGCTGTGAAGTCTAAACCTTCTTTTTGTGCATCTACATCTACAATCGGTAAGAAACACTAGAAAGCTTTGTAAGCATAGGAATTAGAAGATATGAAGAGAGGAGATAATGAGTTTGAGTAACTTGAAGAACTATTTGTTAGAATAGTACCAAAAGGACCGGTAGAAAGTAAGTATGAAAGAAAAGCACCTTTTAAATGTTTTGCATGTAATAAGATTGGTCATTTTGCATCTAGATGTCCTAAAAGGAAATCAAGATTTGAAGAAAGAGCTAGAAGATCACTTAAGCCTAACCCTAGATAGAAGAATAAGTTCAAGTACAAGAAAAACAAAGACAAATCATGCTATATAGTGGATGAGGAAGGCATTATTGATTTTGATGATGAACCAACAAAAGACTCTGCTAGTGGTTCCGACAATGGGAACAAATGGGTATTCCTGGCTATCAAGGAAGATGATCCAGCATTGGAAGTGAATGTACCTAAAGAGAAGGCACTTGCTGCTAAAATGAAGACAAGGATGAATGGGTAATTGACAATGGTTGTTCACATCATATGACTTGAGATAAAGGGAAGTTTCTATCTTTGCAAGAATTTGATGGTAGTCTAGTTAGATTTGGAGATGACAAAGCATGTATGATCAAAAGAAAAGGAACTATATGATTGGATGGTGACAACAATACTGACAAATGTTTATTATGTTAAATATTTAAGAAATAATCTTTTGAGTTTAGGACAATTGGTAGATAAGGGATTTCAATTATAGTTCAAGGATGGAAAATTCAAAATCATTAACAGATTTGGTTTGGAGATTGCAACTGGTACATAGACAAAAGATATTATATTTTATTTGAACTCCGGTGAGAAGACATGTTTGATTATAGAGATTGATGAAAGTTTTCTATGGCATAAAAGGTTGTGTCATGTGAAATTTGATTGCATTGTGAAAATCAGGTCAACTAAGGAAGTTAGGGATATACCTAAGATTATGAAGCCCTATAATTTGGTATGTTAAGAATGTCAAATGGGTAAACAGATCAAAACCTCATTTAGGAGTATACAAGATAAATCAAATGATGTTCTTGATCTTATTCATATTGATTTGTGTGGTGCTGCTAGAGTTAAAAGTTTTCAAGGTGATAGATATTTCAAGCTAATCATTGATGATTATTCTAGAATGATGTGCATTACTTTTCTAAACATAATGATGTGGGTTACTTTTATAAAAGAGAAATCTGAAGCATTTGAAAATTTTAAATCTTTAAGGCTAAAGTGGAAATTGAGACAGGATTGAAGATTAAATGTTTGAGGTGATCATGGTGGAGAATTCACATCCGGTGAGTTTAATAACTTTTGTGAGAAGCATGGTATAAGAAGACAATTTTCTGCTCCCCGGACACCTCACTAGAATGGAGTTGTGGAAAGGAAGAACAAAATTATCTTGGATGCTGCTAGAATAATGATGATGGAAGCTAGTCTACCTCATAACTACTGGAGAGAAGCAGTGAGCACAATGGTTTATACATTCAACAAAGTACATATCAAAAGAGAAACTTGTAAGACACCTTATGAATTATGGTTTGGCAATGCACCTATAGTTAAGTATTTCAGAATTTTTGGTAGTAAATGTTATATCAGGAGAGATGATATCATTGGGAAATTTAGTCCTAGATGTGATGAAGGTATATTTCTTTGTTATTCTAATGAAAGAAAAGAATATAAATGTTATAACAAGAGATTCCAGAGAATTGTGGAGAGTGCTAATGCCAAAGTAGATGAGTTGAACAAATGTCAAATCAGAGTTTATGAGAAGGAATCAGAAGTGGAAATTATTATATCTGAACTAGTAGCACCTTTACTGGAATAGAGTGTTGAACCAGTTACACCGACAGTATCAGAGAATTCTATAGTAACTGAAGAACAAGGAAGAGGAACAAAAATTTAGAAGACTCCTAGGTATGTGAGATTGAATCATTGAGAAGATCATATCATTGGGGATAAGAGAAATGGAGTGATGAAAAGAAGAAGACTGGCAACTAATGAGGTATGTTTAATTTCATAAGTTGAACCAGTATTAGTAATTGAGGCATGTAAAGATGAATATTGGTTGAAAGCTATGGAAGAAGAATTAAATCAGATTGAGAGAAATAACACATCTACCTTGGTTGCCTGACCTAAAAATAAAAATGTTATTGGAACTAAATGGGTTTTTAGGAATAAATTGAATGAAGATGGTCAAGTTATGAGGAATAATGCTAGATTGGTTTGTAAAGGATATTCTCAGAAAGAAGGAATTGATTATGTAGAGACTTTTGCACTTGTAGCTAGGATTGAAGCTGTAAGATTATTTCTTGCCTATGCTACTTATAAAAACTACAAGGTTTATTAGATGGATGTTAAATGTGCATTTTTTAATGGGGATCTTAATGAGGAAGTTTATATTGAGCAACCTAATGGTTTTTCACTATCAGATAATATAAATATGGTTTGCAAGCTAAGGAAAGCTTTATATGGATTGAAACAAGCAACTAGAGCTTGGTATGCAAGGTTGGATAAATATCTTTTGAAGCTTGGTTTTACTAAGGGCAGTGCTAAGAGTAATTTATATTATAAGATCATTGATGATGGTATATTGATTATTGAAGTATTTGTAGATGACATTATTTTTGGAGGTGAAGATAAGTTATGCATAGAATTTTATATGAATATGGAGAAAGAATTTGAGATGTTTATGATTGGTGAGATGAAATTTTTCATAGGTTTGCAGATTACTTAGACTGACAAAGGTATTTTCATCTGTCAAACTAAATATGCTAAGGAAATGTTGAAGAAATTTGGTATGGGAGATTCTAAACCGGTAAGTACTCCTATGGCTACAAGTGAGAAATTGACAAAAAAAAAGATGTTTTTGCACTGGTAAATCCTACAAGATACAAATCTATGATTGGAGGTCTTCTTTATTTGACTCAGACTAGGCCTGACATTATGAATGTTGTTTGTATTGTTTCAAGATTTCAGAGTGATCCTAGAGAATATCATGAGATTGCGCTAAAAAGGATTTTTAGATACTTGCAAGGTACATCAAAATATGGTTTGTGGTACCCTAAGGATGATAACTTTACTTTATGTGCATATATAGATGTTGATTGGGCTAGAGATATTGATGACCGGAAAAGCACTTCTGGTGGAGCTTTCTTTCTTGGAAAGACGTTGGTTTCATGGATCAGCAAGAAATAGTAATTTACTTCTTTATGTACTACTCAAGATAAGTATGTTGCTGCTGCTACTAACTATACAGAATTTTTATGGATGAAGAAAATGTTGAAGGATATAAAGGTGGATTGTGATGCTGCGGTAGTTATTAATTGTGATAACTCTATTGCTATTGATAAATCAAAGAATTTGGTATTTCATTCTAAAACAAAGCACATATCTATTAAGTATAAGTTTTTGAAGGAAAAAGTGGAAGAAAATGAACTTAGACTAGTTTATGTGAACACTAAAGAGCAGATTGCAGATATTTTCACTAACCTTTGCCCAAGGAATCATTTCAGTACTTGGGAGACAGATTGGGAGTTTTTTCCCCTCTGGTAGAGACTTGATTGATGCTGTTTGGCATCAGTTTGACATGCATTATCAGAGATACTATTCATTCTGGCATTGATGTGGGATGCTACTCCTTAGGGGGAGTAGTCAGCTTTGTGATTCAATGGTTTATGTTTTTTCTTTGATAGTTTTGTTAGATTTCCGGCATTGATGTCAAAGCGGGAGAGATATTGATGTGAAAAAGACAAAGAAAGAAAAATAAAATGTCAAAGGGGAGAGATATTGACATTTAGAGTTGTATGTGGGAGATTATTGGTTGTCTTCCATTGGGGGAGACTTGTTTGGCATTTCTTGGTACTTAAATGTTTTTCACATCTAGTGTTGTCATAAATGCCAAAGGGGGAGATTGTTAGCCATTTGGTGGAATTGATTATGTGTTGCATTGATGTTTTGTCATTGATGCCAACACTAGTTGTTTGGATGTTTTATCAACACCCTTCTGGTCCTGGTAGGTTGAGTGGTTTCTGGTTGATTTGGATCTGACATGATTCGGTAGCCTCTGGTATGCTTTGGTTATGGAATTGGCTTGTTCATGATACTCATGCTTATATTCAGTCAGTTGGTTTTGGTCTGGTGATCGGACGCTATCCTTCTTGCTTAGAAGCTTAGTTTCTAGTTCTGGTGAGGGTTTCACCGACAGAGCTTTTGATGAACATCTTTGATGAATTTCATAAGTGGTATTGGTGCAGATTCTGGTGGAGTTTCAGGATGTTGTTTTTTATCATATTCTAGACTCAGCAGATAGAGATCATTGTTGTACAATGTGGACCTATATAGGGTCCCCGTTGATCTAGGTTATGGACCCGCTTTAATGTAATTTGTGGATTGGACCTCTCGATGTGTTTCTGGGATGTCTTATGTGTTGGATATTATTTGTTTGATCTAAGGCCGACATGGTTTGTAGTTACGTAATTGGTTTATTGTCTAGTGGCCGACTTGATTGTTTATGGTTGAGGGTTTGTATATATAGATGTAAAGATTTCATTATAGATCATCATGGTTATGTTAGAGGTCATGGTCAAGGAATGTAATGTGAAAATAATGTAATATCATTCAGGCAGAGGATTTGGTCAATCATTGGAGATTGAATTGGGTTTATGTAAGAGGATTCAATCCTTTGGTATTGATCTTAACCAGAACTGTACTCAGGCATAGGAGATGCTATCTTTTGTAGTTCAACACTTCTCCGAATTGTAGTCTAGATTTCTATGTAGTTAGTGAGGCTCCTTTTGTGATGAGTAGTGCACTCTAGGGGTTTGGCCTTCCTGGAAGTGCAGGCCCCTCAATTGTAATTCACATACTTACTGCAGAAGTATTATCTAACTGTGGGTAGACTTCCCATCGTGGTTTTTCCCTTTACTGGTTTTTCCACGTATAAATCTTGGTGTCATGTGGATGGTTTTTTCGTTATTGTTTATGCTTAATTGGTTTAACTGCTATTCTGGTATTAATGTTTTGGATTTCGGTATTAAATTTTTAAATTGGTAATAGTTCTGGTAATCTGTGACAACTGATTCACCCCCTGTCCCTCTCAGTTGTCTTCCAGTTATTTGAACTATCTAACAACTTATGCATTACATCAAAGATCTTCAATAAAGCTCTATTGGTGAAACCCTTACCAGACCTATAAAGCAGACTTACTAGAACATAAGATAACTTCTGATCATCCAATCAATAGAAACTAAATCTGATACGCATTAGAACACATAAATAACCAATCCAAACCAATTCGACCAACCAAAGCATACCAGATCAATATCGTAATCCCACCACTCTACCAGAACCAACTGGAAACTGGTAAACAACCTAAACAGCTAGTGTTGCCATCAATGACAAAACATCAATGCAACACATAATCAATTTCTCCGAATTGCCAACATATATGCTTGAACTTAAGTGGCACACTGTAACTTGACTTATAATAGATAAAATTTAAGATTGTGATATACATTAGTTATCATCATTTAATATCAATATATATGATAATTTTCATGAGAGATAAAATATTAAATTAAAAATAATAAAATAAAATTTAAACATAAAAAAAAATAAATAAATAAATGAAAAATAAATATATATATATATATGTATATATACATATATATACCTATATACACATATATACACATATATACATATATACATACACACACACACACACACACACACACACACACACACACACACACACACACACACACACACACACACACCACACATATATATATATATATATACAAACAATAAACACTCTTCATAGCATGTATCTTTTAAAATGTTTTTTTCTATTTGCAAATGATGAATTAAAACATAACTTTGGCGAGGAATAAAATGAAAATCATAACACAATTATATTTTGTTTTTAAATTTATTTTTACTATTTTAATAATTAATTACTACAAAATATAAATTATAATTTATTAATAATTTTATTATTAAAAAGTTAAATTTAAATAAAATAATTATTTTTTGGTTTGGTTTGGAAAAATTAATTATTAATAATTATGATTAAAATTATATTTAACATTAAATTTATTAATATAACTATAATTATAGAGATTAAGATTATAATTATTTAGAACATAAGTATTTAATTTAATTACGATCGATTTTTATAATTTAAATTATATAATTGTTCAATTTTAAAATTTGAACATATATAAAATATAATTTGATTATTTATAATAATTATAAAACAATTATTA
This sequence comes from Cryptomeria japonica, assembly GCF_030272615.1. Taxonomy (NCBI): domain Eukaryota; kingdom Viridiplantae; phylum Streptophyta; class Pinopsida; order Cupressales; family Cupressaceae; genus Cryptomeria; species Cryptomeria japonica. Next base: position 135,469,597 of record NC_081409.1, read on the forward strand.
GATATAATTCTAATGTTAATAGTATTTAGTTATTATATTTTATAATAGTGAGTGTGTTATTCTAATATGTATATTTATCATTTATATAATTAATAATATATTTATATTTATTATTTCATATTATACAATATTTATTATTCAATGTAATAAGAAGTAAGAGAGGTCAGTAGAGAGATATATAATCTAACCTAAGATTTCTAAAAAGACTTTGGATTTTTACCTTGATTCTCTTTGTAGCACATTTGATGTTTCAAATGATAAGTTACTAACTCATGTTAGAGGTTTATATATCTATTTCTCCCTTTTCCTCTTTCCTTTCTCCTCTATATATGTATATCTCTTTCACATCTCATCTATATTTTTCTTTATCTCTCCTCTCTCTCTAGAGCATCATTATCTTCTTGATTTAGAGATTTTGTTTTGATTATATTTAGAAGGATGAATAATTAATTCAAAGATACCACTTCTCCATTGAGACCTTTGCTCCACAAACATGATTTATTGAATGGCCTAACAATTAACCTAACAACATCATTTATTCAATGCAGCCTACATTTGGCTTAGAATGGCAAGTTATGGGGGATTTAAGAAGGTGTGGTTGGAGAGTGATTTGTTAAATATAATAAATTATCTAAACAAAAAATCTCCACCTAGCTGGATGATTAACCATTTAATGCTGGAGTGCTTTGAAATGATGAACAAATTTGAGGATATTAAAATATCAAATGTTTTGAGGGAGGGTAATAGGCCTATTGACCACATGGCTAATCTAGGTATGGTTAGAGATGATGAAACATGGTGGCAAGAAGTGGATTCCTTCCAATTCTAGTTGTGCAAGTTGGCGAGGAAGGACTCTGAAAATATTTCATCACTCGAACATTAATGATGAAAGATCACATGTGTAGGGCTTTTCATAGAAATGAGCGAAGGCGATTTTCTAGATTGTTCTTGTGGCTCTGTTTATTTTGCATCGGCCTAAAGTTTGGTTTTGGTGTTAAAATTATAAAAGTAGTATCATAATTGGTGGAGACAAAAACATAATGGAGCCATCCTCATGTGAGCTTTGGGAGAAGAATGAGAAGGTCTGGAGGGAAATTGTGCATGGCAGAATGGCGCCCTTTGTTTGGAAACTTCATGGATAGAATCATCATCTCACAGACTTATTTGTGAGTAATTGGGATAATGAGGTGTTGATTGTATATGGGGCAGAGTTCAGAATCAATGAACCATTCATTGCCAAGATTTTTGGGCTCGGTATGGAAGGCAGAAAATTCTTCATGGAAAGGAAGAACTTGAAAGAAGCCCTTTCTATTTTCTACAATAAACAAAATGAAAGGAGGAGTGTTGAGAAGAACCTAGATTGTGGCTACAATCGGATGGACCTTCAAAGTCTCTGGGTGGACATGGCAGAATTCATTATGAGGTACATTACCCTCAATGGTCACTTTTCTAGTATCTTCTATTACCATTTCAGAATTCTAAACCATTTTAGACATGACAAAATAATTTCTATTCCATTTTACTTGTTATCCTCCATGGAGTTATATATTAGTAAGCCTGCTAGAAATGAGGATAACCCAATTCTTTATGATGGTTTAATTCTTTTAATCAAGGAGTTTGTGAAGGCCCATGAGGTCAAACCCTCCCCTGCTCTGGAAAACCCTAAGTCTTTAGCTAGCTAGGAGATGCATGATGTATCAGATATGAAGTTTCATGATGTAGAGGATGGGAAAGCCATGTATTGGAATGATGTCCAGGTATCGGATGATTCATATTATAAACTCTCTGAGGATGAGGGTCCCCTGAAAAAAGACTACTCCTAGTACTAGTAGCAGTAAAAAAAACCTACCTAGATGGGCTGCTAAAAATAAAACCACTGTTTTGCAAACCCACATTTTAGGCCCACAAAATCAGAACAAATAGAAAAATAGAAATAAGGCAGTGAATCTTGACAAGGAGGATAATGAAATAAAACTCGACATCCCCATCAATGTGGACCCCAATGAGACCAAAGATGATGAAAATGATGTTGATATGCTTCTGAGGAAATCCCTGATGCATCAGGAAAAGTGCTTCTGAGGAAATCCCTGATGCATCAGGAAAAGTGCTTCTGATGGATCTTTGGGGAAATGATTATTCAGAAATAGGGGATTAAAGATCTCATTGCCACTTTCACTGAGATTCCTACTCCAAATAAGACTGATGAACTCCTAAAGTTATCCTAGCAAATTGTGAAAGATATCAAGATCATGAAGATTGCGCATGAGGCGAAAATCAACAAGCTAGAGAAAGAGATACATAAACTAAAGGGTTTGGTGGAGGTCAAGAAGGAAGTGATGCACAATAGTGTCGAGGGTTTTGAGAGAGTCAATGAGGATATTTCCTTGCAGAAGAAGCAGATGACCAGAGCTCAGACTCCCCCAAATATCAACTTGACTAAGATGAACCAGAAGTGCAAGCGTCCATGAGACCGTGTACTAGGATCAGTACAAAACATCAAGTTACTGGTACTTCAAGGTTTATTATGGAGGAAATCTAGGAGATTAATAGTAAAGTGATCCAGAAAAATGCTGAGCTTATGAAAGCTCTATCTTAGTTTTTTTTGTTGTTTCGTCTTGTTTAGTTCTATTTTATATGGTTTATGTTATGGGGTGAATCCCCTATTTCTGTGGCTAGTTAGTAGCTGGTTAGACTCTGATTACTGTATTTTATTTTTTTTGGATTTGGGTTTCGGGTCCCTATAAAACCCGTTTATCTTAATAAAAAACAATTAACCTCACCTATTTCAAAAATTTATACAACTAATAGACCAATTTTTTTAGGTGTGGTTGCTAGTTTTAATTGTTTCTAAGGCATTTATACAATCAATTATTATTTAAAAAAATATTAATTTCAAATATTATTAAATTATTAATTAAAAAAAATTAATAATTCTAATTGTTTATGATTTAGAATTATTCAAAAATAAATTATAAATTTGACAACATGATTTATGATATATTAGAAGCTGATCATTTTGACAAATACAAGTTATAAGATAGACCCAAAATCATTAATTACTAAAAAAAATCATGACCTAAGAAAGGATTTAACCATATCCTTATATCCTTGACTATCATCTTGACTATCATCTAGATAATTTGATTGATCTTCTCTTACTAATTTGGTATATATTTGAACTTCTAGTTGTCTTATATCATATTTAGGTGGCAAAGAGAGCTATTTGTATAATATATAGAGAATAAAGATAAAAATACAAAAAGATAAAAGTTGTTCTCAATTATTTTATTCAGCTATATATTTAATTTATAGAATTGCAAATTTGTTTGATTTAAGATATGCCCATAACTACACCTGAAATTTGATATGAAGGTCTATTTATTTGATAAGATTCTAATTAATATATTTTTATTTTAAAATATAAACATCATAAAATCATATATATATATATATATAATCAATCATAACTAATGTATGTCAAATTTTTAAAGTGTATCTATTATAAGCAAGTTTTAAAATTCACATTAAAAATAATTTAAACACTCTTATTAGTACTTGCCATTAAGATAGTATTATTACAATTGGGTGCACCCAATTTCATTAACTCGTTATTATTCAATTGCTTTTATATTTTGATGCTAATTAATTGATTATTAATTAATTGTGAAAATCTTAATAGCTACCATTACAAGGTAACAAATATTTTATTTTTTAAGTAATTTATAAATATCTCTTGCTTGGTTGGTTTAGCATTAAGCTCGCCTAATTTAGTACTATTAAATTTTGATAACATAACAAGATTAAAAAAAAATAGAATAATAACATAATAAAATATAAAACATTATTAATATAGTCATAAAAATTATAAAAATGTAATATAATGTTTAAAATAAAAATATTCTAATAATTAAAATATTAAAATATTAAAATTGATAGTAATATAATAAGTCAACAATATAATATATTAGTATTAGAATAACAAAAAATAATAATCTAATAATTTTAACATTAAAAATATAAATTAGCATTTTATAATACAATAAAAATATAAGATTAGATTATGCTTAAGAAAATAATACAATGAATATCAATACAATGCAATATAAATAATAAAAATTGGTCCCACTTCCATCTCTTTTGCTACAGTAAATGTTTAAATTTTCTTTACTACTATTTATATATAATTTATGATTTGTTCACTAATCACATTCTCAAACAAGTGCCACATAGTGGCGATTACTATTAGTGTATATTTGTAATAGTAATTGAATATAATTTGTTTAAACAATTGAAAGATTGAAGATATTAATAATTTATGCCATTAATTATAATCAATGAATAAGTAATCAATCAAACTAGTACATATAAATGTGTAAATAAATGAGAGGCTTACTAAAGCTATTAAATTTATAAATTTATGTAAACAATAAATAGTATCAATAATAGTCAAAAGTTGTCACTAAATTTAGATGGAATTGTTGATATCCTTTATTTTCATAGATTCTAATTTATATCGTTTCAAAAAATTTTGCAATACCAATTTTTTTAAAATTTAATGGAATCTCTTTTATTGTATTAATTACAATGACGTGTGTGCATAATAAGCTTGTTAATATATAATAAAAATCCACTTCTTCATGCTTTGAGGAAATTCTATTTGAAGGAATATGGACATATACACTATATCTTTTAAAAAATGATTATTTAATTATAATGAATGTATTTGGTAATCTTTGTATTTTTAAAGTTAGTTCATTCAATGTTAACAATAATATTCTCAATGTCTTCAGACATGTAGTTTTGTGGTTAAAACACTTCGTTGGTGAAGCGACCACCATGGTTCAAATCCCTGCTAGGCCTTTGTGCTCGCAAGGCCTAACAATAATACTCTCAAATATGTGCAATCTTAGTTGAATATTAGATATTGTAATAACAATAATGCAATAAAATATATTGTATATTATTCAATTAATATTAGTCATTCACTCACTTGTATTTTCATTATTATATTGTTATTAATTTATTATAATGATAGTATAATATTATTATATAATTATTTATATATAATATACTATAGTATTGATAATATTATTTTATTATCCAGTTTAAATATATTATTAAATTATATGAAGATAACTAAAATAATATTATTAATTCATATTTTTTATATTATATATATGTTTATTTATTTATATAAATATTTAAAAGATATGGACTCTAAATAATTTGAAAAGAAAATTTAAATTTTTTAAATATTATTTTATTGTAACTAAAAATTTGTCTAAGAAATTTCATTTATTGAATTGTATTTTGAATCTTGTTGACTCCTAACCATAATTTAACCATATCCACAAATCAAAATTTTTTCCTAGAAGCCTATTTGATTCTTAACCCTAACTCAAATTTAACCTTATACCTAACGCTTACCCTAATTATGTTTGAATTATAATCATAATTCAAGCCTAATTGAATTATATTTGTAAATATGTGTAATCTTATAGAATGTTAGAGAATCTGTATTTTAATTTAAAATTTAATTTGTATTATAAATATATATAAATAAAGCCAAGACATATAAAGGATTTCATTTTTTAATTTAATAAAATTATTTTATTTAAGTGGAATAATAAAAAATGAAGCATCTATATCTTTTGGCTTTCTTTTTATATATAATTTATTATATATAAGCTAGTAACATTAACAACACAACTCAAAAGAAATTAAATAAACATTTATTAATTTATAAGTATAATAATTTATTTAAATATTAGAATTCGAATGTATAGTCATTAAAAAAACTTTTAATAAATCAAATTGAACCCTTCAAACAAACAAAACTTGAACCCTAATAAAATTTGCATTCAAGATTAAGGGTTACAGTATCATGCCCACTTCTTACCCAAAAGGACATCACTAAATAAATTAGAGCTAATTTTTTTTATAACATACAACTTTAGTTGAGGCAAAGGAGTTCATGATCATATTCATTATAATAATTGTTAGATTCTGCGAGAAGCAAGAATCAAGCAAAGATCTGATGTCGGTCGTAGATCACACGCAACTCCAAGCAATAGATGATCAAAGATCAAAATAGCTAAATGAAGATAAATCTTATATGAGAGAAAAAATAGAGGCAAAAGAGAATTTTGGAGAAGATTCTCACCGATCAATCACTGAACTAGTGAAGGTGAGAGTATAGTGCTTATTATATAGAAAAATAATAGCATATACATCCAAAGGGTGCATTAACTCCTATTCCCCATAAAAAGTGAGAGGTTTTACCTTCTTCATAAATGCTAAAACATTTGGCATAACCTCCTTACATGAAGACATGAAAGGAGTTGAGAAAGTTGGCACATAAGGCCAAAAGAGGGTGAGAAACCCAACTACCCCATAACCCACTTAGGAAATGACAAAATAGTGGTTATGAAAGGTGGTACAACAAGCCAAAAGAGGGTGTGTAACTCAACTACCCATGTGAGGTGGAGAGTTACACATGTAGCTAAAGTATTTCTCCATGTGTCCTCATATTAACCACTCATAGTAAACTAAGAAAGCTTAATAAAATATGTTTAGGAAAAACAAATACTCCCTTACATAAGGAAAATAAAAAACCTACACTAACACCCCTCCTTAAGTGTAGCTTAGGTGGATGAAAAGATGATTCCCAAAAAATGAGGCCATGTTAGGTACCCATGTACATAGATATACCCCTCAAAAGAAGAAGCTCCCCCTATAAGAAGAATACCCCCCCCTTCCCCATTTCCAAATAGAGAGAGAGAGAGAAATAATGGACTAAGAAGCCCCTCTTGAAGTAGACACTTGTTGCATCCCAAGCAAAGATCACAAATGGAGGAACTTGTTTGTGGTGAAGGGTTTGGTGAAGATGTCCACAGTCTGCTCTGATGTAGAAAGATACTTTAGATCAATGATACCTTCCTGAATCAGCTCCCGAATGTAGTGCGTATGAATCTCAATGTGTTTCATCCTCTGGCGATGAACTGGATTTCTTGAGATCTGTATAACACTCCAATTATCACAAAAGATGATGGTAGGCTTTTTGACTGGAATACCAAACTTAGTAAGAATATTATGAAGTCAAATAGCCTCAATGGTGGCATTAACTAACCCTCTATACTTAGCCTATATTGATGAAAGAGAAATTGCAAACTACTTCTTGCTCAACCAACAAATTGGACTAGAACTAAGTGAGAAGCAATACCCTGAAGTGGACTTGTGATCTTGAGAATCACCTACCCAATCTAGATCTGTATATCCTACCAAATCAATATCCATGCCTACTGCATATTAAATTCCATAATTGTGAGTACCTTGAATGTGGTGGAGAATCCACTTAGCCACTTTCCAATGCAAATCATGTGGCTTCTGCATGAATCTAGAGACCCTGCCCACAACATATGAAATGTCAATTCTTGTATGAGTCAAGTAGATAAGGCTCCCAACAAGATATCTGTATAAAGTGCCATAAACCAAGGGTGAAGAGAACTTATCATTTACTTTGACCCCTAATAAAAATGGAGTAGGGGTAGGCTTACAATCATCCATGTGAAATTTGGAGAGCATATCAAGTGCATACTTGGGTTGTCGAAGGAAGATACCTGAAGAAGACTGAGTGATCTCAATGCCCAAAAGCTAATGTAAAAGACCCAAGTCTGACATCAAAAATCTATCTTGTAGAGCAGTTTTCACTGCCTTGATGGTGGATGAGTGAGTCCTTGTGATCAATAAGTCATCAGCATAGAGAGCCAGAAATGTGAGAGTATCACCCTATTGCAGTATGTATTGTTCAGATCAGAATGGCACTGAGTGAAACAAACTATCAAAAGGAATGAGTCCATCTTGGCATACCAAGCTTGAGGAGCCTATTTAAGGCCATAGAAAGACTTTCGAAGTTGGCACACAAGTGAAGGATCCTGAACAATTCCCTGTAGCTACTCCATGTAGATTTCTTCCTAAAGGTTGCCATGAAGAAATACACTCTTTACATCCATTTGATGAAATTCCCAATGATGGGTTGCAACTATAACAAGGACAAGCTGGATGGAATTCATCTTAGAAACTCAAGAGAAAGTCTCAGAGTAATCAACCCCTAGAACTTGGGAAAAAACTTTTGCTACCAAGTGAGCCTTATACTTATCAACCGACCCATCTACTGTAAATTTTGTTCGATATATCTACTTGAATCAAACAAGATTCCTTCCCTTAGGAAGAAGAACTAAATCCCATGTTTGATTCCTTTCCAAGGAATGAAACTCTTCTTGCATTGCAACATCCCCCTAGGGAACACTTGAAGCTTCTTGAAAATACTGTGGATCAAAAGTTGAAAAAATGAAGAGATATGGAGCCTGCTGAAATTGTGATATTGACCTTCTAGTATCTAAAGGATCACCAAGATGATCACCTGTCAATTCAAATGTTTGTCGAGCCCAAATAGGCATCGAGGCTGGAGAGTTTGGGGGAGAATCATCAACCTCTGAATGATGACTATGAGAAGAATGTGAATCCTCATCATCACTGTCATCAACTGAAATGGAGGAAGATGATTCCTCATCAAGATTAAGAGGATTAAGATCCTTTGAAGAACTGTCATCATGATGCAATGTCTCCAATGTGATACTGGATGCAGAAGTGGTATGAGAAGACCTAGAAGTACTCTCCTCAAAACAAATACTCCTCTCAATGAACAATTCGTGAGTAGAGGGATGGAGAATTATATACCCTTTAACATCATCTTGATACCCAAAAAATATGCAAGGATTACACTACAGATCCATAGCCTTTTGTTTCTCTTCTTGAATGTGGGCCCATGCAAGAGAAACAAACACTCTAAAGTTCTTAACTATAGGTTTCCGACCAGTCCAAGCTTGAAAAGGAGTTAACCCCTTCACAACTTTTTGAGGAACATAGTTCTGGATGTAACACACACAGTTGATATCCTTTTCCCAGTACTGAGGTGCCAAAGACTTTGAGTGAATCATACAATTGGCCATCTCCTTCAAGGACCTATTATTGCATTCTACGACACCATTTTGTTAAGAACTGCATGGAACCATTTGCTTCATGTTGATGAACTTCCCAAATTGTTTATCTGCAAAATATTTGAAATATAGAAAATTTTCAAATACCTCAGACGTTTGTTTGAGAAATTAAACCCATGTATATCTAGAAAAGTCATCAATAAATGTCAAGACATATCTATCCCTACTAAAAGATGGTTGTGGAAATAGTCCTGCCAAGTTACAATGTACCAACTCCAAGAGTTGTGTATCTCTTCATGCTTTTCCTTTATAATACTTCTCCTCAAGATTCTTACCAAGAATGCATCCCTGGAAAACTCCATCAGAAAATCAAATAGAAGGCAATCTTGAAACCATGTCTTGTTGACTAAGTTGTTGCAAGTAACGATAGTTCAAGTGGCCAAAGTGTTGATGCCACAAACAACTCACGTCATCTACATGAGTGATTAAAACTGTTGAAGGAGAGTCAGGAACAAAGTGAGAAAAGTGATATAATCTATAATGATGATCTTCTTTTCCCACAATAACAATAGACCCATTATGCATTTCACTGATTACCACTATATTTGGTGTGAACTCAACTTGTTTTCAAAAACCAGTGTGAGTGATCTGATAAACAAATAGGAGATTAGTTGATAAAGATGGAACATAAAGGATATCCTGAAATGTTCCTTCACCCACATCAATAGATCCTCTCCCATGCACTTCAATAGGAGTATCATCACCCATTAGTATGGTAGGTATAGAACATGGCTCTAAAGAGGTGAAATAATCATCTAAAAGCCATGTGGTGCAAAGCACCTGAGTTAGTTATCCAAGAATTGGGTTTTGAAGGAACAACAACTAGGGCCTTACCCTTTCCTTTCCCCTTACTCTCATTTGTGTCCTTATAAGACCCTTCTAATGAACTCTATTTGACTGAATCAGGCACCTTGATATTATTCTTTTCAAGAATATTTGAAAGGTGATCAATTTTTTTAAACATTTATGTTCATGATGACTAAGTCTCTTACAATATGAACACTTGACCTTCTCCTTCTTAGGTTGTTCAACTTTGATGAAGAGGTCTGATTATCTACTTTTTAAGTAGTAGATTTCCAATTTTTCTTCTTCTCTCCTTGGTTCTTTTGTTTCTTATCTTGCTTACTAGACCCTTTTTTCTCTTTTGTTCCTTGATTTATAGCTAAGTCATGTGACTTAGAGGGTTTTATTGTACCCATTTGAACCAATTTGTCTTTCTCCCTAGTGAGTTCAACAACAAATTCATCTAGAGAAGGCATTTTGAATGCAGTACGTAGGGCACGTTTCATAACATAAAATGTAGAAATAAACATTGAATAGTTAGGACTGGCTTAGAAAGAATACTCAAGATTAGTTGCTATCATCTTTCTTAGTTCCACATTGTTCCAACTGCAATCTTATAGACTTGAGTTTTGTGAAGAAGTCTTGTATAGTGTCAAAATTGATTGGATTCACCCATATGAGTTCATTATCTAGCCGATGACCTCTTAGCTCATCCTACTTACCAAAGAGGTTTTCCAAAGTTGTCCACAATCCATTTGGTGTAGTGACAGATTTAATGTGAAAAAGAACTTTAGGGGAGACTAACATTTACAGAGTGCCAAAAGATTCATCACATTTATCAAACCATTTAATATTTTTTGCAGCATCTTGAGGTTCAGTTTCAAGTCCCATAGTAACATGATGATATCCATGTCTTTTGAGATATATTATCATCTTATATTTCCATTCAAAGTAATTATATGGTGTTAAAAGTGGAACTATAGATGCATCCATGATAGCAGAAAAGAAGATTGCAAAGAATCAGGAAAAGTACAAGAAAGAAGACATAAGAGACACCCCCCTTTCCACTAGTCTCAAAAATTAACCCCCCCAAATATTAAAAGGTTGGAACTTTATAATTAGTGTGTTTACAAGGCATTTTTTCAGATTACAATGCTTTTAAGGCTCCAATGGCCAAAAATAGAAAATTTTAATACAAATTAATTTCATACAAGATCTTACAAAATTAGCCTTATAGTTGTATAATAATTCTTAATACCTTTTCAACGATTATTAATTTTTGAAAAATAAAGTTGTGAGGTGAAAGATGACCCGTTGAGGAGAAAAAGAAGCAGTTGATACAACTTGCAATATTTGATGGAAAAAGATAGAATTTGTCAATGAGACCTGCAATAATGGAAAGTTCTCATTTCCATTTCTCCGTCAAGTATTTGTTTGCAAAAATCCGACACCCAAAGAAAAAGTTATGCAACTTTTAAAAAAGGAACTGTTGAATTTACATGCTAGAAAAATGGCTTAGGCCTTGTTAATTTTCTGGGAACACCATTAGAAACACAAAAAAATTTCAATACTGGGAAGAAAACCTAGAAATCATTTTTCCTGAAAATGAATAAAAATTGGAAAACTAAATCCAAAAATGAATACAACTCCCATAAAAATATTTCACTCTGAATTTTTTATTATGTCCTCCAAACTCTAATTTTGGTGAAATAAAAGTAACTTTTGGCTTTCTCAAGCATTTTGGACACTCTAGAAATGCTAAAAAAGCTTCCAATATTACCAAAATGATACATTCACCCAGATCTAAAGAAACACATATAATAAACTAGATTAATGTGGAAGTTATTTTTCTTTAAACTGTTCTAATTCTCTAGGTCACATGAGAATGCAGGAGAAGAGCATACTTGGTTTTTAAGAAAAATATTAGCTATCAAGTCTCTTCAGTAAATCAAAAAAGAAATGAGCTATATCAGACAACCCAACTCTAATACCATGTTAGATTCCGCGAGAAGCGAGAACCAAGCATGGATCTGATCTCAGTCATAGATCACATGCAACTCCAAGAAACAACTGATCGAAGATCAAAATAGTTGAATGAAGATAAATCTTATATGAGAGAGAAAATAGAGACAAAAGAGAATTTTAGAGAAGAATCTCACCAAGCAATCACAGAACTCGTGGAGGTGAGAGTATAGTGATTATTATATAAAAAAATAATAGCATATACATCCAAGGGGTGCATTAAATCCTATTCCCCATAAAAAGTGGGAGGTTTTACCTTCTTGGTAAATGACAAAACATGTGGCATAACCTCCTTACATGAAGATAGGAAAGGAGTTAAGAAAGTTGGCACATAAGGCCAAAAGAGGGTGAGATATCCAACTACCCCATATCCCACTTAGGAAGTGACAAAATAGTGGTTTTGAGAGGTGGTACAACAAGCCAAAAGAGGGTGTCTAACTCAACTACCCATGTGAGGTGGATAGTTGCACATGTCATTGAAGTATTTTGTCATGTACCCTCATATTAATCACCCCTAATAACCTAAGCAAGCTTAATAAAATATGTGTACGAAAAATAAAAAGCCTAAACTAACAATATTCATATAAAATTTGGGATACCAATGAGTCTAATTGGAATAGTAGCTTATAATAATACTCGATTAACAAAACTAACATATCATACTTGAATTCACTTTTTGTATAGCAACATTGCACCTTGATTCATGTACCTACAAAGTTATTTACACTATAAAATCTATTAAAGGTTAGATACATAATCATCAAGATATCATATCATTACTTTAACTCGATCAATCGAATAGCAATTTACTATAGAACTCATAGGGTAAACACATAGCATAGGAAAGAGTGGAAATATTAGACATACTTAAAATAGAGCCTGACCTAATGGCTAGACCTAAAGTCTTGGGGGCTCATCGCAGATGGCCTTTCCTACATGAATTCATAGAGATTTCATAGTTTGACTTGAAATCAAATAAATTTATAAAAGTGGGTACGCAACCCTTTCTAGGGCATCATACCCTAGACAATTTTCCTCATTGGCTTCCACCCACTTAGGTGGAATAGAGATGAAAACTGATAAATAGCTCTATCATATAAATATTAGACAAGAAAATATCTCCTCTTAATGATTACACAAAGATAAATATAATTAACTGATGACATTGGATCACAGACCTAGAGTATACTTAAGAAACATTACTTCTTGAGACACGATAATTGTAGGGTATAATTCAATAGGGTTTCACTTTGTTGATCATAATTTAGAAGACACTAAATATACATAAGAAAGAGTAATGTTTAAAGCTTAGGTATATATTAAGTGCATCGATAGGGCTTCCCAAAATCTATCTGGCTATATGACCCTATAGAATCTACAAAACTTACAAGGTTGCATAATTGATCATGACTAACACCCAACCCTAAGTATAACATTATCCCTCTATGATCATTAATATTAAAAAAAAATTTACATATAACAAGCATTTGAGGTTCTCAACTAAATATATATAAAAAAATCAAATTTAGATTTCCCTCTTAGCCATACATACATCATACAACTCTTGGAATGCATACTATAATATGATTTAAGATATTAAGGGTACAATCTAACCATATTGATAGAAACTATAATTTAAAACCAGATCTGGAGAGATTCATTGATATGGTAAACATATTTCATAATAATTATCAATAATAGTTCTATCAAATCCGGGGAGCTAAAGGACAACCTAAATCTACCAAAAGTTCTCACTTGAATCATAAGGTACAAATATAACAAGAATGTCACTATCAAAACTCAATAGTATTCAAAAGTAAATAATATAGCACTAAACTGTGCATAGTATTGTGCAACTTAAGTACAAAACTAGTACATTGTGATTAATTAATAGTAATAACATAGTTGCAATAAATGAAAATAAAATTTCAAATACAATATTTTTGTTCAGTAAAAGTAGTAAACCCATTACACAAAAAAAAGAAATGTATAAATAGAGATGTTAACCAATCTTAGCCCAATCATCTTATGAAGACTTGATAATCACATAATCATTATCTAAATAACCAAAATATTAACATATAATTAACCAACATATCTTTTATTTTTATGATGCTTATATATAAGCAAATCAATGCATTTTTGTTTTATTATTAAATTCTAAATTGTTTTCCACAACATAAATTAATTTCTAAACCTTTATCAAGAAAAATATTATAAATTTCTAATATTTTAATCGTCTCTTTTTAACTCATCTATATTAATATTCATAAGATACTTTTAATGTATAAAAAGTAACTTTTACTACCATCTCATGTTTAATAATAGATTTAAATTCATGGCTTATCCTCGACGTGGGAAAGGCAAGAGAAATTTGAAACTCTCCTTTTTCTTCTTTAAAGAAAAGAAATTTCATTTCTTTTTATTTTGACTAGAATCCTTTACACCATGAGAATGGAGGTAGGATAACTATGATTAGTGTTAGAGTTTAATTACAAGTAGGGTTCAATTAGGGTTAGGGCTATGATTCAATTAGTGTTTAATTAAAGTTGTAAAACAAATTTGTGAGTTTGGATTAAATTTTGGTTATAGTTGAAACATGGTTAGGGTAAGGATTTAATTAGGGTAAGGGTTAGATATAAAGTTAAATTGGAGTTAGGGTTAAGGATCAATTAGGCTTATAGGTAAAACTTTTGATTTAGGGTTAGGGTTAAATTATGGTTAGCATTTAGAGAGGTGAGGAATACAATTTGATTAAGATTAGAGTGATAATTGGAATTGGAGACACAACTTTTATTAGAGTTAAAATAAGGTTAGGATTAAGATTAGAGTTATAATTGGAATTAGAGACACAACTTTTATTAGAGTTAAAATAGGATTAGGGTAAGAGTTAAGATTAGTGTTCAATTTAGGCTAGGGATTATTATGCATTAAATTAGCCAAATTTCTAAATTCATATTTGAAACTATTCTAAAATAAAAACTTCATGTTTTGAAAATATTCTAAATCACTTTATATTTAATAATAAATATTATGAAGTTATATATATTAATATTATAAATTAGAATACTATATTATATTTATTTATAGTAAAAATTTGCATTTACTAATAAAAGTTGTAACTGCAAAATAATCATTTAGAACATCAAATTTTGAGCTTGTCCATAACAATATATTATTTAAAATTAAAAAAAAAAAAAATTAATAATTTTTAACTATTTAAAAGTTTTAAAACAATTAAAATTAATTATTACTAAATATAAATTACTCGTACTAAATATCAATCATAATTTATGAATAATTATATTTTTAGAAATTAAAAATAAAATAAATTTAAATATTTTTTAATAATATTAATAAAAGTTAAATATTGATTACTCTTATTAAATATAAATTAAAATTTACAAATAATTTTATTATAAAAACTAAAATTATAGAAAACTATTATTTTAATAATATTTTGTACAACCTGAGTTGGCCTAGTGGTGGATAACTTGTGCTCTTGAAAGAAAGGTCACAAGTTCAAATCCCACAAGAGGGTAGGGTATGTACACCTTATTAGCTTCAACCCATTACCTATCAATAAATAATAATAATAATATTTTATAATCTGAATAATAAAACGTTTAAGTCTAAGAAAAGAAAAAAATTAATTTATTCAAAACTTATTTTAAATATCTAAAAAACCATATTTTTCAAATATTGTTTTGTGTTGAAAAAATTACAGTGGAGTTAGCTCAATGGAAATGAGAATGACAAGGATCAATTCAAAAAAAGGAGTGGAGGTTTATTAGGAGATGTGGGCTCGTGCATCTAATCTATAAAATTAGAGTGTGTCGGCTAACTCAGGTTGTTTCATACAAGTCTTCAATTAGGACTTTGCTCCTATATGTGTCATACATGTACTTGTGTGAGTCATACTTACTATATTTAATAAGTTGTCTCTAACTAAGACAAGATGCAACTCGATTGTGTTGACATAGTAGATTATTAAGTCACTAATAGTATAATCCAGTTGAACTCTAAATGTGTCAACCTTGTAGAGCCACATATGGGCTTACTCATTAATATGTCTATAGTTGTGGTATTAGAAGTGTTAGAAGTGGAAAATTTGAAAACTTAATTATAGCATTAAGTTTCTCAAATTTGTATATATATATATAGTAGATTTCCCTCATTTGGAAAATAAGGCCAAAATGGTTTTGAGATTTTATTGCAATTATTTTTGTTGTTGAATAATTCAATGACTCTCTAGTTTTGGAGTGTGGGATTTTTTACCCAGAATGATTTTCCCCATGGTATATTTGTGTTCTATTCTTCTATCTTTTCTTTTGTTTTATGATTATGTGTTGTTGAATCTAAATGCATGCATGTTTCTTAAACCACGATTTGATCTCGCAAGATCTCAAGTTGCAATCACTTTCTTCTAAGGGTAATGTGAAAATTAAATAGTGCTTGATTCTACTTTATGGCATAGTAGTGAGTGTTTGTGTTGGATGTGTATACTAATTGTAGATGGCTCTTTAGGGGTGCCTGATTTTCCCAACAATTGGTATCAGAGCATCGGTTCAAGTATTTATAGGTTGCTTGCATTTGCATAATGTGAGTTGCATATACTTGCATGGACTCACATGTTGTCTGCATGTGTTTGCATGTAAATATCCTTGGCGTTTCAGGTTCTAGGTATTCCTTGTGTTTCGAGTTATTAGCCTTGCAAGATTGACAGAATCTAAAGGAATCAACTGAAGATTGATTCCTTGGTGAGTAGAAGTTTTGCAGTCATTTCAGTCTCAAGTTACAACACACATTTTGAAGGATGGTTAAGATGGAGAAATCAGAGTTGGTCACATTGAAATGATGTTGACCTTAATCCCCTATTTGACAACAAAATAATTCTTGGTGTATGGGGTGTGATTTTTGGTTGCATGCAATAAATTTTTCAAATTGTGTATCTGTAAGTGGCTCTTTGGTAGAATGGAGAAGCTTGGGTTGCTTCAACTATGGATCTATGTGTTAGGCCCAATATAGAAAGCTAATGTACTGAGAGGGGAGGGGTGAATCAGTACTCCAAAAATTTACTCTAATAATAACCTTACTGTTATGCATAGACAGAATAGTGTAGTAACATAAAATAAAACTATAATCAACAGATAACAATTATACATGATTCACTCCATAACACATATATTTTGGTCACATAGAAACTCTTGGTTAGAGAGAAAAACTTTGGTGGGGATGGCACCCACAACTTCACTACTACAATAATAAAGAATGCTCGGTTAGAGCTACATTTAGCTATTTCTGATAGCTTACCCTGTTAGGAGTGTCAAGATCAGTTAGATCTACCTTACTAAAGGATTTTTACAACACTATATAAGTGTAGCACCTGGTTAAAGGATTTACAATTTATAGACTTGGTTAGAGTCTTTTACCCTATTAAAGGTTTCTCTTACAACTTCAAAATATTACAATAAAATAATTACAAATATCTGCAACTTTACATCTGAAATGCTAAAGCAGATTCTATGTACTTTGAATAAGATTACCTAGCTTGTTGCATACCTCGGTAACCCATAATGAAACTCGGTAAACCCTTTTGTTTACTCTGTTCTTCGACTATTCACTGATAACCTTCTCGGTGACCTCTCAATGTCTCTGTAACAGTCTTCCTTCATGCATACACTCTGTTATCTCTTATTGCATCTCATATCTCTAACCCTATAATCATGCTGTATAAATAGATCTCTTACAGTGGTGATCTAATTCATTGCTTCGATCTTACAAAAGATTCTTCAAATGAATAACTAAACAAAATATCTAATTGGTTAGATTGACGTTGTAATCATACACAATCTCATAGTGCAATTCCCAATGCAAAAACAATTAGATGTGCCTCAACGTTGTAACACGTTTTCATGTGCATGTCCAAGTTCAATGTATCTAGTAAAATGTTTCACTCGGTGAATATCAACTCGGTGAGTTAACTTTACCACTTGGTAGCCATGAAACTTTACTCGGTAAATAGCTCGGTGAATACTGCATTCTGTGACTTCTTTCTTCTGTAACCGACTAGACTGTTCATACCGACTTCTCTGAGTGTACCGACTGCATGATTTGGTAATACTAACCAGCTAGAATATATAGTATGACTTTGGATATGAAACTAATGACAATTTGATAAGTAGTAACAATCTCCCCTTTTGACATTAGTTGAGATGTTTGACAAAAACTACTTACAAAGTCATAACTCAAAAACTATATACTTGTCAAAATGACTATACTTTGACAATATGTACAATAGTCCATAAAATAGTATATGCAGATATACTCCCCTTATCATTATCGTGTACATAACTCTAAATTTTGCATGTTCGGTTATGTTCTGTACTTGTGTGCTCTGAGTGCTCTGTATATTCTGCTCGGTATACTCCCCTTTTATACAATACTTTAAATTGTGTTATCAAAACTGTACTACTCTCCAAGTGTAGAATTACTCCCCCTTTGCTGGGCTTTCCTCTTAAGTTGTATCATAATATTACTCCCCCTTTTTGACAAGCATTAAAAACTTAATTTCCATTTGGAGGCGGTAACTGATCAAAAATAGTCTTATGCTTGGTCCGGGTGTAAGTGAGGGCGACTGAGAGTGAGACCTTGAGACTTTCCATAAGGGAGTTTTGTGCTTGAATATTAGATAAGAGTGATATCAAGCCATCAAGAGTGCTTCCCTCTTGTGTAGTTGATAAGCTTGTAGCTCGGTTGAGCTGCTCCTATACTGATGATAGATGAGGAAGGAATAATGTTTGAAGGGTTATTATATCCATCCTAATTTTATGCTCTTCATTCCTCAGTTCTAACTATTGAGCCATGAGCTGTTGTAGCCTTTTGTAAAAATTCTGAACTGAATTAGGCTCAGTGGTCAACTTGGATGAGAGATCGGTGATCTCTTTCTCAATTGCATCAGTTTTATTTTTGATATCTTTAATAAATAAAGAAAATGTACATAATTTCTGGAATAAATAAAGAATGTGCTTGAGTTGAGGGGACAACTCAGCAATGAATTTGACAAGTTTTACCTTGCCAACAGCAATTGATTTTTGTACTTCCTCTATCATTTTTGTTGTAAGCTCTTTATCCTTGAGCTTGCTTAAGTACTCGGATGCATCAACTCCAGATGTTTCAATCTGATTAAGGAGTTCATCCAACTGAATATGGATGGCTGCATCGGTTGACACTGTTGCTGATGGTAGCATTTCTGTGAGTAGTGTCCCAACCTTCTGAAGTACTTTGTTCTTTTTCTATATGGCCAGTTGCTTCTCCTGTTTGGCCTTTGCTTTGCATAGTTCACCGAATTCAGTGAGTGCTTGCCCTTTCAATTTGGAAATGTCTATATTGGGCAATACGATCAGTTTAGATAAGTCAAATTTAAAACCATGCTTTCTCACCTTCTTCTCTTTTCCTTTGGTCTGTGGCACTAAGACAAGTACTTGTGAGGCTTTCTGACCCTTGGTAGGTTGCTCGGAAGATGCAACACTTTGGTCTGTACCTATAGCTGTTGTAGTGTCTTTGGGTGGTTCGGTGCTAGGGGTCTCAGATGTAATATTTGTAGTGCTTGTCTGTGCTTGAGACGTTTGATCTTGGGTTGTGTCACATGCAGCTTCAGATTTGTTGCCTTCGGTAGCTTTCTCGGTGTCCTTGGGAGCTTTGGTTGAGACTGGTGGCTTCACCGGTGGATAAGGCTGAACTTGTTCTAAGACAGATTCACTAGAGACAAGTTTTTCATATGTGGTGCCTTCAATCATTCCTACTCCGGTGCTACTTCATCCATTATATCTTCATCATTTTGTATAGTGTCAATCAGGTCTGGACCTTGCTCGGTGACATCTGGATCTTGCTCGGTGACATCAACAATTTCAATTTGAGATTGTTCACCGACATCCTTTTGTTTGAAGATCTCCTGCCACTTGGCTTTAGTCTCATTTTCCACATCAATATATAGCTCATTCATCAATTTTAAGGCTCTCTATTTCACAAGAAATTTTGAATTGTATGTGGACAAACACTCCTTGATTTCAGCTATGGACATGTCAGGAAATAGATGGACTAGACTTCTTTCTCTTATTTGTCTCTCTGAATCCATTGCATATTTCCATCTATTGTCAATATGTGAGTAGAGTTCACTCGAAAGTGACTTTGCTAGTTCTAATGGTGCTAACCAAAACTTTAGAAGTGTACATATGCCATCTTATTCAATCTGTCGTTTCTCATCATTATTCCTAGATTCATACTTAACATATCTGAATCTTGCAAATCCACCTTTTCTTTGAGATTGGCACAAAAGTTTTCAACACTGTGAATGTTTACCTTTTTGCTTTTCACAACCTGGAATTTGTTTGCATCATCAGACTCTGTATCACTCGACTCTTTTGCCAAAATGAGTCTCCGAGTAGATTTCTTGTAAGTCTTAGTTACCTTAGGAATGACAACAGTCTTTTGTTTCTTGCTCAGTGATGCAGTTGATGCTCTGGTGTTGGGTCGCTTTGTTGGTGGAGTCGGTAGGGCCTTTGTGATGTCCTATTTCTTTCTTTTCAGAACTTTTTCCTTTGGCAACTCTGTGCTCAATGTTACTGTAGCCTCCTATGCTTCTGATTCTTCCTCGGTAATGGCAAGATTGCCTTTGACAGGTGTAGAGGAGGATTCTTCTCCGAATTTCTTAGATAAAGCCTTTATCATCTTTGTAGCTTTTCTTGTAGCCTTAGGAACTACAATGCTCATTTTTACTTTCTCCTTCACCTCTTCATAGGTTCCATACCTTAGCTTAGTTCTATGCCTTGGAAATGATAGATAGGCATCAATTTGTTGTTGTGTGATATCATAATCAATTTCATAACCCATAAGTTGCAATGATTGAATCCTCAGTTCAACAGCATTTACATAGCAATAATCAGTGTTGACTTCAAAACATATATTGTCCTTGTATTTTTCGACCAGCTGTGGTGGGATCCTGTACCTGTTGTGCATTTTCTCTTGGAATTTGCTAAAGTAATCATCCATGATATCATTAAAGTTATCTCTTAACTTCTTGATGTATTCATTGATCTGATGGGGATAGGTCGGTGTAGCTCCCATGCTACTTTACCGACTGAGGGAAAGAACTTCTCAAAATAGAAAAACATATATACAAGTAGTGAACTGAACTTTAGTGTGTTTGCCGAGTTGTTCTTCTTCAGCTTCCTTATTGTGTTCAGGTTCTTAAATAAGTTCTTTAGTAGCACTTCACATAAGTCTACTTTGATTCCCTTCTTTACTATTTTGTAGGTCAGGTCCACTGCAGCACATGGTACACTATTTCCCCTTGCATATTGGAAGAAACAGTAACCAATAACTCTGATTGCAAATTTTAGTTCAGCATCAGTGACATTATTCAATTTTAGTCCTCGGTAATCAGATTCTACTCCGGTTAGACTCATTAGCTCCTTTTGTGATATCATTTTCTATGCACGAGCATGATCATAGATGGGATATCCAGTGATCAGGTGAATGAATTCTTTTGTGATCTTAAACAGTTTCTCTTGTAGCCACATGGAATCATCATGTACTCTGCTCAATACAAACTTAACCCATTGGGGTTTGAACACACGGGGATAGACTAGGGCTTCAGTTAATCCCTTGATTCTAATATGCTCGAATTTGCTATCTAGTTTGCCATCAGTGCATAGTTCATCATATGTGTCACTAATCTCTAAATGACGGAGTTCCTCAACATGAAATTTGGTAAAGAATCTGACATCTTCTACCAACAAGACTCGATCCAGGATGAGTGAAAATGCAGTTTTATCATCCTGTTCTGAGGCAACTTTAGGAGTTAGGGAATATTTCAGCGAGGGCTTCTCCACATTTTGGACAACTACAGGGTCTTGGATCTTGGGTGCCATGGTAGATTTTGAGTAAGATTCGACAAGTTATCCTTAGGGTTTACAAGTGACTGACTCTTCACACTCGGTAGACAATAGCAATTTGACTAGATCAGAAACTAGCTAAACAGTGTGAATAGATTGATGTAAATACCTCGAAATTCACTCTGAATGAAGTTTGATCACTTTGATTTGCTCTGCTCTGCTTCTCGAAAACTTGGGTGAATGAAAATGACCGCGAAAACATTTTTAAGTACTCAAAAATACCTTATCGGGCTCTGTGCAAGTTAGGTCAAGATATTAAATGCACTCGATTCACGTTTTACTGATTTACTCCATTTTCTATTTTCACCAAGTACCCAACTTAGCTTCATTAACTAACTTGACAAGTTTCCTGTATACACCGACTTGACAGGTTTCCTATATAGTATATAAACTGACTAATTGCATCTTAACTATGGAGATTTTGAATTTTGTACATAATAGAATAGGCACTGTTATGATTCAACTTTTAAAGAATGCAGTCCCTTCATACCTTTTCTTGACTAATTTGAAATAGGTGCACCTAACTCGGTAGGTAAGGTGCTTTCTTCATCAGACATAATTTCTTTCTTTTTCCAAATCATCTTGAATTTTTCTTTTATCTCTTCAGTGTCTCTTCTTGGTTGATCTCTGCAATCTCCAGCTAAATGTCCATCTTTGTGACAATGAAAGCATGCCATATCGGGATTTCTCCATGATCTCTGGTTGTTCATTCCAAATCTTATAAAATAGTTGGCACTTATATGTCCATATCTTCCACAACATTCACACCATATCCTTGTATTGTAATCCCATGGTACTGCTACATATTATTGGTAAGAATTTGTGTGAGTTCAGTAACCTCCAGTGTTTGCTCAGTGTGGATACTTCATGTAGTTCTTTTGCTTAAACCAGCACTTCTCGGTACTATGTCCATATCTATTGCAGTTTTTATAGAACCCTTTGAATTTTGCCTTCTGATAATTGTTAATAGACTTTGTCCTACATTGATTAGGTGTGTGACCATATTTATTGCAATTATAACAATATCCATTGGACTTAGAGATATTCGGTTGCTTACCTTTTCTGATCTGGCATATGTTGGCAGTATGACCTTGATTTCCATAGTAGTAGCAAATAGGCTTCTTCCTTTTGATGTTATTCCTTTTTCCAACTTGTTTTGATGATTCTCCTCTCTCGGTAGTATGAATTCCTTTCTCAGTAGAGTATTTTCCTTTGTAACCGAGTCCTCCATCTTTGTAGAGTCTTCTTGTATTCAGTTGCTCATCCAACATCTTTGATGCTTCATAACTTTTCTCCAATGATTCTTTGGATTTCTTTTCTGTTTCAAGTTCACCAATCAACCTTGCTACTTCAAGTTTCAAAGATTGATTTTCATCATTCTTCAGAATTTCTTCGTGATGTGCATAACCTAGTTGATCTACCATATTTTGTTGAATACCAGTTAACCTTATGATTTCATCATCCTTTTCAGATCAAGAGCTTCAAGTTGTTGTTACTCTCTTTGTATATTTCTTGCTTTATCCTCAACTATCCTTAATGCATCTAGATTTTCAGTCATTTGTGTACTGAAATGTTCATGTTCTCTTTTCATTGCTTTTAGTTGATCAGCCATTGCTTTGTTCTTTTCTTTCAACATTCCAATCATTTCTTTAGTCTCTTCAAGTATACTGTTGTTAGATGATGTCTTGATTTGTTCTACTATCTCTTGAGAATCCTGCAAGTCATCAGATAATCTTCTCCTTACTTTTAGAGATTTTTGCATTTCCCTCTGCATGTTTGCAATCACTTGATTTGCATTATCCAGCTCTTCTTGAAGATGCACAATCCTCCGAGATTGTTTGTAGCCTTCCATTGCTAAGATCTTTCTCTTTAGGTAGTTAAACCCTTTTCCAAGATTCAAGCTCTGATACCAATTGTTAGGCCCAATATAGAAAGCTTATGTACTGAGAGGGGAGGGGTGAATCAGTACTCCAAAACTTTTCTCTGATAATAACCTTACTGTTATGCATAGACAGAATAGTGCAGTAACCTAAAATAAAACTATAATCAACAGATAACAATCATACATGATTCACTCCATAACACATATATTTTGGTCACGCAGAAACTCTTGGTTAGAGAGGAAAACTATGGTGGGGATGGCACCCACAACTTCACTACTGCAATAATAAAGAATGCTCAGTTAGAGCTACATTTAGCTATTTTTGATAGCTTACCCTGTTAGGAGTATCAAGATCAGTTAGATCTACCTTACTAAAGGATTTTTACAACACTATATAAGTGTAGCACATGGTTAAAGGATTTACATCTTATAGACTTGGTTAGAGTCTTTTACCCTGTTAAAGGTTTCTCTTACAACTTCAAAATATTACAATAAAATCATTACAAATATCTGCAACTTTACATTTGAAATGCTAAAGCAGATTCTATGTGCTCTGAATAAGATTACCTAGCTTGTAGCATACCTCGATAACCTATAATGAAACTCGGTAAACCCTTCTGTTTACTTTGTTCTTCAACTGCTCACTGATAACCTTCTCGGTGACCTCTCTGTGTCTCTATAACAGTCTTCCTTCATGCATACACTTTGTTATCTCTTATTGCATCTCATATCTCTAACCCTAGAATCATGCTGTATAAATATATCTCTTACAGCAGTGATCTGATTCATTGCTTCGATCTTACAAAAGATTCTTTGAATGAATAACTAAACAAAATATCTCATTGGTTAGATTGACCTTGTAATCATACACAATCTCATAGTGGAATTCTTGATGCAAAAATGGTTAGATGTGCGTCGATGTTGTAACACATTTTCATGTGCATGTCCAGGTTCAATGTATCTGGTAAAACATTTCACTCAGTGAATATCAACTTGGTGAGCTAACTTTACCACTCGGTAGCCATGAAACTTTACTCGATAAACAAGTCAGTGAATACTGCATTCTGTAACCAACTTCTCTGAGTGTACTGACTGCATGATTCAGTAATACTAACCAACTAGAATATATAGTATGACTTTGGATATGAAACTAATGGCAATTTGATAAGTAGTAACACTATGTGCTTATGTTAGGTTATTTCTTTTCCTAGTAGTGCAAGGTGCTACTTTTGTTGGCTAAATGCATGGAGGCTATGGAGTTAATCATTTCATGATCTGGAAGTTTCTAAAATAGTTTGTCTTCCTCGGATGTATTTACTAATGATGGTTGTGGAGTTGGCCTACAAATAGGCCTAGAGTTCCTGGTCTGCCTTTTCCTTATGGATGGTTGTACTCGCATGGCTCAAATTCATGTTCCTTGGATCTGAGGGGTTTATAGAGTTTCCTTCTAAATCTATGGTGATGCTCATCTATGATAATCCATTATTCCAGGTTAAGTTGTTTGTTTCTTTTTCGAATTTTTGAGTCTTCCAGATGTCAAGTGGGTATGGATGTGCATGGGTGTTCTCAAACATAGTGGTTTTGTAGGCTTTATATGGTTAATAAAAAATTGTGGTTTTGTATAGTTGTAGAGGAGTTATTTTCTAGATCTTATTTCCTTTGGGGTGTTACTGGATGAGATAGTTGCAGTTCTACATGCATGCTTCATGTATGGTGAGAGGAAGTTAGATGTTTTCTTTGCATGGGAGTGTTGGTACATTATTCACTTAACATTTTTGTGGTCATTCTTGGTAGATTTCTAGACCATAGTACTCAATGTGGACATGATTGGCAAATCGGATATGTGCTTGATTCAGTGCTTGAGTCATTTTGTCTACAGAATTATTCTCTTTGATATCTTAGTTTGCATGTTTCAATGATTGGATCTCCAAGCTGTGTAACATTGTGGGCTTCCTTTACCTACATGTTTATTGTGGTAAAACTCAGATGTGGACTATCTATCTCGATGAGGTTTGATTCAATTTTTATGTAGACTTGTTAGCTGGCCTTGTCTATGGCCACTTATGCATTGGTGTGATTGCTTTGACATGAGAGGATGGACAATAAGTGAGTGTTTGGATAGTCAATTATAGGGTCTTGTAGCATGGTGTATTTCCTTGGTTTAATTTGGTGTGATTAGTAGTACACTTGTATGTGTGTAGACTTGGATGATTTTAAAATTTAGGAGATGGTGTGTCATTTGCTTGTAGAGATCGGTATCATGACTTAGTGGGAGCTTTAGTAGTGACTGTTTATTGATCACTTCATGATGGATGATCTTCTTTAGTGATGCTGATGTTTTGGAGGGACTCTTGGATCATGGTGCTATAGAAGGGCTCTTTCACCTTTGCATGCACACTATTTGCGGATGTGTAACATCTTGGAGTCATGGATGGCTCTTAGAGTCTTTGGTTTGAGGCATTGTTGGTTCTTGGCAAGTGATGTTGGTTAAGAGTAGGTTGGTGTTATGTCATGGTATACTCTTGATTGAACATTGGAGTTTGGCGTGATACATTTCTCTTGAGACCATGGTATGTTCACTTGAAGCATGTAATCTCCTAGGAGGAGATGGTATGATCATGATGTCATGATGGGTTCTTGATTCAGCTGAATAGAGCTTTGACACTGGTCTAGTGAGTTCTCTTTGTATTGTGTACAATGGTCATATGTCTAAGAACTTCATAGGAGTGTAGAGATGCATTTGAAGTTTTGCATGGATTGATCATTTGTTGGTACTCATGGATATATGGAGACTTAGGTGAGGTTGTAGTTCTCTTAAGATGAGAGACATGTGTTGAGAAGGTTAATCTTGATGAGATTTTAGTTAGAAGTTCAAGGAGCCTACACCTTGGTTGAACATGAGTTCAATAGAGATATATGAGGATATTTCTCTCAAAAGAGTCATGATGAATTGGAAATATTGGAGGAGCATTATCATTCCCCACTCTTTGCTTACTTGGTGGTTTATCACTTGAGAGGTATTGTCTATTGTTTCTCTCACGTTCTTTGTTCTTTTCTTTCATATTCATGGATCTTGAGCTATGGTCAAATGGTTCTAGAGGATTCATTATGAGAGATGGATAGCATTGTTATTTCCTTGCGTATATCTTTTTTATGATGATCATACGGGATGGTAGTGGGTTGATTTTCTAAAATGGGAAATGGAGTAGTTTGATCTTCTTGGAGAGGCTTACATCCATATAGACACAAAAAATATATGTTATGTTCAGTCTCTTGAGGTTGAATGAGTTTGGATGTTGTTATGGTTTTTCTCTTGGGGATGTGAAAAAGATCTTACTTGTCACAGCTGACACTTAGATGCATTTGTAGGAGGACAGGTTACATGTTTATGGTTTGCAATTTCTCGTTTTGGTCTTAGTGATCTTCTAGGAGTTTTGAATTGACTTGGAATTAGATGTAAGATTCTATATGGAGTTGTAGTGATCATTAGTTTGTGATCATATGCTGTCACTTGGGTGATGACATGGAGGTTCATCTATCTCTTTCTTTTGGTAGATGTAGAGAATATAGGAGAGCTATGGATACTTGTTGAGAGATGTTTTTTGTAGTAGTTTTACTTGTGGGATTTGCATATCTTTGTGGATCATCCTTGGTACTACATGGTTACACTTTCTATGTGTTGTTATTGGTAGAATCGATATGCCTTTGATACTTTTAGATTTGACATTATCCATGGAATGGGAGTTCCTGAATTTGTTTGGTTCCCACTGACTAGTTTGCACATAGAGCTTGAGGTTGCATTTTCTTGGGTTGGTTATGTTAGTGGCATGAGTTTACTAATCATGGTGTATACCTTTGAGGTATGGGTGATTGGATGGATTAGCATTTGTTTTGGGTTATATTTTCAGTTGTGTGGGTTTATCAGTTGGATGGGAACAATCAGTTTGCTAGTGTTTTATGTTGTTTTCTGGAGGATTACTTCAAAGTTGTGTTTTGGTTATGAACTTTAAATTTTATGTTGTTGATATATCTATATAGCTCATGAGCATAATGGAGTGGTTCCAATATCGAGTAGCCTTTGATATCATTGGGATCTTATGCTTGTGTTCTTTGGACTTGTGCATTTTTCATATTGGTTTGTTCCTTTTCTTCCATAGGTAGCATATTGGACGATGACAGGGATGTTGTCTGAGATAGTGGACATCTTAGATGTTGTTGAATATTTCTTGATGGAGCATACGACCATATTTTGTTCAATCTATGTGGTTTTATGGATGGTAGTGATGATAGGGAGCATTGGCAATGTTCTTTTAGCATGTTTAAATTCAACTTCAAGTGGGATAGTTTTGGAATGTGAAGTCAATTAGGACTCTACTAGATATGCGTCATACAAGTTGTCTTTAATTAGGAATTTTCTCCTATATGTGTCATACATGTTGTGTGAGTTGTACTTAATATATTTAATAAGTTGTCTCAAACTAGGACTCTGCAACTTGGTTGTGTTGACTTAGTAAATTATTAAGTGATTCATAGTAGAAACAAGTTGGACTCTATATACGCCAACCTTTTAGATGATTAAGAGCCACATATGGTCTCAGTCAATAAATGACTATATATGAGGCCCTACCCCGAGCCCGTCATAGAACTTCTTTTATATTCATGTTAGACTTATTATTTGATATACTATCTTGATGCATTATAGATTTAGATACTATTTGATAGGTGATTTGATATCATGGGATATGATTTATTCCATCTTACATTGATTTCAGTACTTATTGTGATGATTATATGATACATTTATACATGTCTAGTTATGGAAAATTGATGTATATGATTCTTATGATGATGAAATTTACTAATTGATTTCATATGGATTTTCTAGGAAAAATGTTAATTGGATACTATCTTGATTGCTTTTGATTTGGATCAATTGATGAGATGTTGTGAAATTGATGTTATGTGTGTAGTGTGTATTTCATTTCTGGTACTTACATATGCATGTGGTTTTGGGATTACTAATGTGTGAAATGAGATGTGTAGGAAATTAATCCATGTGACCATGGAAATACATGGAGAACTAAGACCAAACCTATGTGAAATAGTAAAGCCAAGGTTTGTCTGTTTCAATAGACAATACCTTGTATGTGATGTATTTAATTTTGTAATAGTGATGTTTGAGTGTAAGTTTATATTTGTAAATTGTTAATGTTATTATTGACAAAAAGGACATGCCAAGTATATTTTAGTGATGTGTATTTTATGGTGTCATTTGACACTTGTGATGTGTGTGAGTTGCCAAATGACATGTCCTTAGGAGGGAAAGTATGTAACCCAATGCATTTTCACATATCATGTTATGGTCCCAAAAGATAACATGGTTAGAGAGCCATTAGTTTGGTCAAATCATGTTTGACCCGTAGTCAAACTTTAGGTGAGTTTTGGGGGATCAAACTAACCCCTAGGGTTGAGTTTAGGTCACTTTTGAAGGCCCATATGATATACCTATGAGTAAGGGTCATTTTAAGCCATTTGACCACTCACATGTGACTGTCAAGTCACCCCAAAAGTGGTTTTTCCAATATGGACGAAATTAAACTTCTATAAGATTGACTCTTGGGTAGACAACCTTAACTTTTGGTGTTTAGGTGCACTTACCCATCTTGCAACCACCTTTTTCATTTTCCATTTGTAGAGCCATGTAAGAGGTTGGAAATACCAACCTATGAGAAATCACATCCTTTCCAAGAAAGTTGGAAATTGTGAGGAGAGCCTACATAGGGGATATTTTCAGACTTGGGACTTTGATCGTCCACTCTCCAATCTTAGAGACAAATTTAGACTATTGAATTTGAAGATTTAGAAGATAATTTGGCTAAGTAAGAGGATTATAAGGGAATTGGGCAGCTCTTCTACAACATACATTCCATAGAAGGAGTAAATGTTGGTGTCAATCCTTCCAAGTAGTTAGTTTCATACATGTTAAGAAATGGTAAATATGAATTTGTTAGGAAATGAATATGTTATCTATGTTCTTGAAACTATGTTTTTTTATAAAATTATTTTGGTTATTTCTCCTTTGTAATTTTTTTTTGTTGTACATTGGAGTCAAGATTAAAATCACCCTTGGGAGGGAAGCGTAGTCTTGGGGTGGAGGGTTTTAGGTTCAAGTCTAAGGTAGTAGAGTCTCTCTTCTAGGAAGAGAAGGATAAACAAGGATTATGGGATTCTTGTTGCTGTTATTTTTTGTATAAAATTGGGGTTCATAAGGGGAGTTTTGGCTTAAAGCCTTTGGGGGTCATAAGGATTTATTTGGTCATGTGAGAGACCAAGTAGATGGATTCTTTAGCCTTGTGAAGGAATTTGGTTATCAATGGTTTAATTGTAGTTTTTGCCTTTACAAACTTGGTCCACCTTCACCACATTGTTTTGAGTCACTTGGTGACTATGTGAAAGCCTTGGGTTGCAAGTTATTGTTGAAATGTTTTCCTTGTAAAATATGTATTTTTTATGTGTGTGTTTGAGTATGTGTGTAACCTATTTGGTCCTTGGTTCTCCTATCCCGTGGGTGGCCTCTTGTAGGCCTAGGTTGGGAGGTGAGTCACCATGGTCACAACCAAAGATTTCATCTACTTGTAGGTTTGCAAATTATTCCAGAAGATGATGAAAAACAAGATTTATTATGTGGTTGTTAAAGGATGTTACCAAGTGCATCTACCTGTTCACTTTCAGATTTCACTTTTGTAATGTATTTAGTTAATTTCTGAAGGAATTGTAAAGAAGGAAAAGACAATGAAATCCTTGTACTCAATGTATTAAAAAAGAAAAAGAGGGCATTACTTTCTTTAGCCATTTTATTCTTTAGTATGTAAAACAAGTTAAAGTTCTATTTTTGTTTTTGTTGTAATCCTATGTTGAAGAACATAAATAAAGATTTCAAAAGATTTCATTTATAAAAAGGAAGGAAAGTATTTAAGTACCATTTTATTTATTACTGTTGTAGAGATATCCATTGAGATGTAACAAGAACTATTATGCAAGTTAGGTGAATAATTTATATTTGCAAAAGAGAAAGTTGAAAGGAAAAGACTAATTACACTTTTTGTTTATATTCTAGTATTGTTATTTAAAAGAAAGATCATTCTATTTTTTTGATTCTACCTTTCAAGGGTTGTTGATAAGAATTTAGTTGGAAAGATTAAATAGTACCAACTTTACTTAGAAATAAAAGAACAACCTTATTATTGCATTCTTCTTACTAGCTAGTTTGTTAGTGAACAGATTTGTCCTTTTAAAATAACTATACAAATAAGCTCAAAATGCCCAGAATGAAGGACAAAAAAGAACTAACAGTTGGATAGATTATTGAAGTGATAATCTTCTTCTGAATTGAGAGGTACAACTCCCTCTTAGAAGATTTACAAGGAATTAAATTGCTGGTATGCTTTTAACCAGAAAGAAATAAAGGAAAATAACATTTATCCATAGCCATGAAAATGAATGCCAAAGATTTACAAAACAGATATAAATGAAGACCATTAAATCAAAGTTTAATTGTCTGCACTTATGGACAACATTTGGAGTAAAAACTAACAGAGAATGTTGTTGCTCCAATATGGCTTACTTTCAAGCACACAGTGTCACGAACCCTATTTTCCATAATTATTTAATTAGGAAAATAATGTTTATTTTTCAAATGAAGTTGAAATGAAATGAAAATAGAACTATTAATGAAATAACAAAGGATATCTAATGTACTAATATGATTTAAATACAATTGAATGATCAATAATAATCTTTATTGTAAATTGGGATCGTCATTGCTAATGAGCGATTGAGTGCAAAGTGAATGCAGGAACAGGTGAACAATGAAGAAGGCGAGAACAGGGTTCAGGTAGAGTTGTCTTAGCTCTTGTATTTCGTTAGGATAGATGGAATCTCACACACCACAGTAGAGAAGTTATGTATATACATTTATGTTTACATTGATGCATGGTTTTCAGTATGAATGAAATTTTGTGAGTAATGACAAATGTTATGTTCTATTCATCTATGAGAGTGAAAATTTGTTAATAAGTTGAAAATAGTTAGCCTTTATGATTTAACATTCCTTGTATAGGAGTATGTAATTTATTGAAACTATATTTAATGATTGGTTTTCAAAAATATATTACAATTATACATATTTTATATGCATATTAGCCCAATAACTAGAACTTAATCGTGTATATATATATATATATATATATATATATTTCATATGTAATTATTTGATTACTCTTATGTGATTATTTTCTTATTGTATATTTATACATATACATAATCATTTAAAATTATGTATGTATATATACATATACAAAATTGTGATTTATCCTATTGTATTCTAAAATCTTTACTTTTAAATT
Organism: Cryptomeria japonica; assembly: GCF_030272615.1. Classification (NCBI taxonomy): domain Eukaryota; kingdom Viridiplantae; phylum Streptophyta; class Pinopsida; order Cupressales; family Cupressaceae; genus Cryptomeria; species Cryptomeria japonica. The sequence continues at coordinate 135,501,704 of NC_081409.1, forward strand.
TTCTCAAATATAATCATTTAATATAATTATAAAATAAGGAAAGCAGACGGGTCTTATCGACTTAGACTTAAGTCAACAAGTGTTTTGCATGTTAGTAGGACCCCGTTGATAAGGAAGTCGACTTAGCACCATGTTAACTAAAATTGGTTGCTAAGGGTACAATAGACTTGGAGTTAGGATAGGTTGATATTAATCAACTTAGGTAACCATTAGAAGAAATAACGGTAAACTTGCATGCAACAAATGCTTAAGTATTTGTTATAAACTCAAACTCTGCATGCTACCTGATGGGTTATTAGAGGAGGTCGATAGTGTTAAAACCTTTCATCGTCTAAGAGTAAACCGTGAGATAAGTGAATCAATATTAATATCAAGCACTTGGTGTTTTTATTAAAAATGAACTATCGGTTGATGAGAATAGATAGACGTGGGTGATTAGTAACAAGGTTCTCAATCATTAAAACAGTATTTGCAGTGCATGGACGACATGTAAACATTCCTTCATGAGTTTTAAACCATTTAAAACTGAAACTATATTACGACTAGCAGATGTGGATACCGAGATAGTTAATAACTCTGAGTCAAAAACAAAATAATAGCAGCTAACATAGGAGGATAGTAAGATAAATAGCAGTATGAGCTCGATAGAGACAACAAGAAGAATAGAGACGGAAAGAGGTGCAGGAATAGGAAAGTTATAAAATAGTATATTAGAAGAGCGATGGTGTGAGAAGCATAGAGAAATAAGAAGGTTATTGAAGAGTCTAGAGGAGAGATGCAAGCAAAGATTAGAGAATGGAATGAAGAAGAGAAAAATAGTGAGATTTAGATTTGTTTACAATCGAGTCGTAAAAGATCAACCATGGTCATCTCAGATTAAGAGTCGAAGTTCAGAGTAAAGTTTAGAAATAAAAGAGATAGAAAAGAGTGATAGGACAGATGGAGTTAGTAGAAGAATCGATAGATGGAGAGCAACAAAGAGTTTGTGAACCATCTTAAAAGAGAGTGGGCAAATGTGAAGAGGGAAGCAAGTTCATCACCTCAAGCTAGTAACAAGATCATAAGGAGGTAGGATCTACCTTAATTCTTTGATCATTATTCAAGGATAGTGAGTGAGTCATCAAGTTATATACTGTTTATTAGAATGAAGTTTGATTAAGCCAAGCCATGATTAGAACAAAATTGTTTGAACTTGCTTTTGAATAGTCTTATAGAGAAATGTATTATGAGGTACATATGATAAAATAACTAAGAACATGCATGGAAGATATTAAAGAGTGGTAGGAATTGCATTATAGGTTGCTTTACATATTCTCTAAAGGATGATCTAGTTTTAGACCTATGCAATATACAAATGGAAGAGTTAGAGTCGAAAAAGGAATCATTGTTAATTGTTCAAAAATTACGTTCATGTAAATAAAGATACAATAGTGAAATAATTTCTTAAAGTTTGTTGATAAACTTAGTAAAAATCTCATAAAAGAGATTACCCAATCCTCTAGAAATTAAGTAAGAGGATAGAGAGAGAAACTTTGAGATTGAACCATGAAGAAGATGAAATAATAGGATAACAACTTATAAACAATGAAGTTATTTTGATATCACAAGGAAAGACTTAGAATTTCAAATTTTGCAAGAAAAATAAAGATGTTCATCGAGTGCCTTATTTGAAAAGCCTTATAGATAGGCGTTTTATGAACTTGTATCATATTAGATTGTCGTTATGGTAAATTAGTGAAGTCGGTGTGTTATATTTTAAATAATGAAAAGTCACATATTAGTATTAAACTAAATATGATGTTTTGAGAAAAGAGGTAAATGAACCACGACACTTGGAAAGATAGAGAGAGAGTTTAGATGAGATAAACTTAGAATTATAAACCATAATAATAGAATGCATGTTAATGATTATGCTATTTAAATGTTTTAATAATTGAATAAAAGAATGTGTACTCATTTTATTCAATTTATATGTAAGATACATACATGTGTTACACCTTCTTAATATTTCTAATCTTGTCTTTAAAATTGCTTGAAAGATAGAAGGAAAAGAATGTTTTCTTTTAAATGTATATTTGATTATCCATAAAAAATTGTTTCCTGTCATGTAGGATTGATTATAATAAAAGATTTACTCTATCAATTTCTATTCTAACGAAGGATTGTCTTCTTAGCATAGTATTTTATCTTGCAAGAAATAGGAAGCTAGAATTGAAAGGTGAAAGATTGTCTTCTGTACGAATGTATTCTAGATTATGTGAACAAAGCTAGATAGGCTTGTGTTTGTGGAAAGTTACCTTCCAAGATGGGTGCCGAATGTGGATTATAGAGAGAATAGTTGCTTTTCCAACTATCTACATTTGTTGTGCATAGCATTATACTCGGTCGAGTAATCAAATTTAATTAATAATTGAAATAATGGAATTCTTTTATTTTATCCTCTCTACCATATCCTAGATTGATAATGAATGCTTGTTTCTTAAAAGAGTTAGAAAAATGAATATGCTTGTATCATCTAGGCATGGACCAGATTCCATCTTGCCTTTCGAATTCTTTTGCTAAGCAATTCATGCAGGGTCGAGTATTCTTGATTGACCAAGAATTGCGGGGAAGCGTAAGCTTCAAGGTTGGGCAGAAAAAGCACTTGAATCTTGTTCGCGTCTTCATGCTAAAGATTGCATTGGTGACAACTTGGGTTGCAGATCAACGAATGCCTCTCATGCTTTACTTTGTATTATTTTCTTATTTAACTTACGACAACTTGAAATGTGTAAGTATTGTATGATCGAAATACTACTTTTATTGATTTATTGAATAAAGAATATTTATCTTTTATAGAAATTTCATGTGTATTACGATCTAAATGGAATGATCAAATGAAACTATGGATGGAAAAATGGAATGAAATAGTTTTATTAACTAATTTATGAGTTTATTTAAGAATAAAGAGTATTTCGGCTATTATTTGAAGTTAGCTCAATTTACATCTTTACATTTTGGTATCAGAGCGTAGTTTATAACTCTAGGGCCAATTTGTCCGCTTCATGAATGAAGTCATGTGCTTGACTTGAACTTGCTATTGGATAACTAATGCATAAAACTTGCAAATAAAGGAACACAAAGCTGTTGCAAGCTGAATTGATGACAACAACCTAGAAGGAGGATGGTTGATTAAGGAAGAAATATTTCCCTCCTACTTTGAAATGAATGCATGATATTTAAGATGAGAATGATAAGGTCAAGAAAAGAAGTTGTTTACTTCTAGGATGAAAGAAGAAAGGAATCAACTCCTAAAGCAAGAAAGAAGAAATAGCTAATCAAGCTGAGTAGGGTGACGGAAATCCCATCTACCATTCCCTTGGGAGATAAGAATACTTGGACTATTTTATTGAGGGATAGATGAAGAATATCTATATGAGCATCTCCCTATTGAGTCGACTATATTTAGTTCATATGAATCGAAAGGATGTACCCCATTGACTACATGAGACGAGATATAAATTTGGGTGATATCAGTTATGAACAATCGATAAGTAAAGTTACTTTTTGGGGGGAAATCAGCATGGTGTCCAGATAGATTGAGAAAGAGTATCTCCTAGAATGACATACTTAATGAACACATTCTTCAGATGATAGTTTATTGAGTAAGAGTTGGGTACTTATATAGTAAAGTTGTAAGTTGGTATTTTATTCATATACAAGTGATGGTTGTTATTAGAACCTAGATGCTTGAGATGCTTGATTTATTACAACTAATAATTATTCTAACTTATCTCTTGTGAAAGATATTATTCTATGTCTATAGTGTACGAGGTAGGTACTTTATGGATAGGAATTATGGATGATATGATGAAATCTGCATAGGACTATGTATTCTAGTTTTGTGTCCTTATCTTCAAACATGAAATTGTAGGTACTATGTTGCACACTCTGAAAAGATACCCCAAGGTGTTGTAACACCCATTCATATGTGATTAGTCCTAGTTACATAGTACATTTGATATGTATTCAATTTGATGCTTTATTGTGTTTATTGATGAATTATTTGATCATTGGTTTTTGGACTAGTTGTCTTTTGGTTGCATATTACATTTCATCCTTATCATGATCATAGTGAACCCCTGATGGTATGTCCAAGAGAGTAAGAGCAAAGAGTGTACCAAACATAGGTATTCTATCAGTTAGGGCAATAATACTATGTGTTGTGTGATTTTAGTTTGAGTAAATTCAATGTGTGGAATAAGAGAATAGACCTTGCAAAGGAAAATAAATTTTATATACCTATTTAGTAGATAGACAAATTCAAATTTGTTCAACAATTATATGAGATCTTACTTAGTTTTTACCTTCGAGATCATGGGACCATGCAAAATGTCTTTTGGTAAAATAGGTTTTGGAATCTTAAACATTCAAGAATATATGGTCTTTGGCATAAAAACACATTTGAGATAATTGAGTATAAGGTTGTGCTAGTAGTTGTATAACATATGTTATGATGTTAGGAAATTTTCTATCGTCATGGTTGCCTTGTCATTTCTCGATTAAGAGCATACTTAGTAATTTGGAAATGTTATGGATTGATAGAAGTTTGAGGTATGAAGCCGATTGAGTTGGTTGGTATAGTTGGAAATAAAAAGGAAGTCAAATGATGGGTTCTAATAGATCAAGGAAATTTTATCTACCATGTTTACTATAAATTCAAACTTGAGATAGCAATAGATGCAAAATCACGTGGAAGAAAAACATTATTGAGCTTTGGAAAGTAGATATTTTGGATCATAGATTTGATAGATTTGAGAAAATAACCTTAGGGTAATTAAGAATGTCAATGAAGGATGTACACACTTAGAGGCGGAAACTTGAACAAGTTAATATTGCACTCTATTTAAAACATTTGGAAATATCTAGTTAATCTAGAGATTGTTGATAAAGATGTGACAAACCTAAGAACTTTGGAAAAGATAGTTGGGTATGTAACACAATGTTTAGAAATCAAAAGTTGAGAAAGATCGTATAATATGACTTTTGTATCAAACTTGAGTATAGGTGGTAGAAAATGAATATGAAATTTATTCAAGAATTGCTTTTGAGTAAGAACAAGCATGATATTATAGTTGGATAGTGTCAACGGATTAACAGAGATTGCATATTTCGTACTTGGATATATATAAAGATGAATCATTAAATTTTGTGAAGACATTTACTCATTCAACTTATCAATTGCATAGAGTTTCAAAAATAGAAATATCAAATAGGAATGTTTGGATGACATTTTGGAATTGGACAATATTGAATATATCTTTGGGAACTAAATTAAATCAGCATGACATCTTTATGTAGATGACCGAATGGAAAAAAAATAGAAAGAGTCAATCAGGTTGTGGAAAAGTCATTTTGATGTATCTCATGAATTAGAAATATGAATGGAAGAAATATTTGCCTTTGGACTGAGTTGGCATACAACAAAATCTTTTGATATGTTTTTAAGGAATGATACCCATTATGATGCTTATGACATAAATGACAAACATTTGTTAGTTGGGATAGAATAAAGATAGGATCATCATTGGTTCTAATATGCTTAAAAGAAATGAATGAGCAAATGAAATTGATCAAGAATATATTGGAAGAGATAGTCGACAAACAAGAAAAGCTATGATAATAGAAACAAGAATCTCAGATAACTGAAGAAGAAATTCTTTTGAGGGAGAAGCCTCATAAGAGCTTTATTTTATTGAGGAAATCATCAAAGTTGGTACTAAGATATGTGGGACCCTTCAATGTGTTGGAAGTATGAATCCAGATGCTTATGGATATAGGATCCAGGAATAGTGCTAGTGGAGCACATCCAAATTCTTGATCGAAGTAGTGTTAAGACTACTTAGCAGAGATTTCACTCAGTATTGGATCCAGTGGACTGATATTCTGATGATAGTGCTATTTGGGAGGATGATGTGATGATTGACTATCATATTCATGTTTTGTTTTCTTAGAGTAGTATTTGCTTGATGCATGAAATACTTGAATACTCTGATTTTGATTTGCATGTTGTAAATTTGGATAGTATAGATGATACTATTATTGCTATATTTGATTGAGACCATAATGTGTGGTTAATGTTTATAATGTTGAGAAAGTTTGTGCTTATTGATAGAATAATAAGACATAGAGACGATGTCTCTTTTAAGAGGGGAAGGATGTCACGAACCCTATTTTCCATAATTATTTAATTAGGAAAATAATGTTTATTTTTCAAATGAAATTGAAATGAAATGAAAATAGAACTGTTAATGAAATAAGAAAGGATGTTGAATGTAATAATATGATTTAAATACAATTGAATGACTAGTAATAATTTTTACTGTAAATTGGGATCGTCATTGCTAATGCATGATTGAGTGCAAAGTGAATGCAGGAATAGGTGAACAATGATGAAGGCGAGAACAAGGTTCAGGTAGAGTTGTCTTAGCTCTTGTATTTCATTAGGATAGATGGAATCTCACACACCACAGTAGAGAAGTTATGTATATACATTTATGTTTACATTGATGCATGGTTTTGAGTATGAATGAAATTTTGTGAGTAGTAACAAATGTTATGTTTTATTCATCTATGAGAGTGAAAATTTGTTAATAAGTTGAAAATAGTTAGCCTTTATGATTTAACATTCCTTGTATAGGAGTATGTAATTTATTGAAAATATATTCAATGATTGGTTTTCAAAACTATATTACAATTATACATATTTTATATGCATATTAGCCCAATAACTAGAACTTAATCGTATGTGTGTGTGTGTGTGTATATATATATATATATATTTCATATGTAATTATTTAATTACTCTTATGTGATTATTTTCTTATTGTATATTTATACATATACATAATCATTTAAAATTATGTATTTATATATACATATACAAAATTGTGATTTATGCTTTTGTATTCTAAAATCTTTACGTTTAAATTTTCACAAATATAATCATTTAATATAATTATAAAATAAGGAAAGCAGACGGGTCTTATCGACTTAGACTTAAGTGAACAATTGTTTTGCATGTTAGTAGGACCCCGTTGATAAGGAAGTCGAATTAGCACCATGTTAACTGAAATAGGTTGCTAAGGGTACAACAAACCTGGAGTTCGGATAGGTCGATATTAATCGACTTAGGTAACCATTAGCAGAAATAATGGTAAACTTGCATGTAAAAAATGCTTAAGTATTTGTTATAAACTCAAACTCTGCATGCTACCCGATGGGTTATTAGAGGAGGTCGATAGTGTTAAAACCTTTCATCAACTAAGAGTAAACCACGAGATAAGTGAATCAATATTAATATCAAGCACTTGGTGTTTTTATTAAAAATGAACTATCGGTTGATGAGAACAGATAGACGTGGGTGATTAGTAAGAAGGTTCTCAATCATTAAAATGGCATTTGCAGTGCATGGACGACATGTAAATATTCCTTCATGAGTTTTAAACCATTTGAAACTAAAACTATATTATGACTAGTAGATGTGGCTACCGAGATAGTTAAAAACTCTTAGTCAAAACCAAAATAATAGCAGCTAACATAGGAGGATAGTAAGATAAATAGCGGTATGAGCTCGATAGAGACAACAAGAAGAATAGAGAAGGAAAGAGATGGAGGAATAGTAAAGTTATAAAATAGTGTATTAGAAGAGAGATGGTGTGAGAAGCATAGAGTAATAAGAAGGTTATTGAAGAGTCTAGAGGAGAGTTGCAACTAAAGATTAGAGAATGGAATGAAGAAGAGAAAAATAGTGAGATTTAGATTTGTTTACGATCGAGTTGTAAAAGATCGACCATGATCATCTCAGATTTAGAGTCCAAGTTCAGAGTAAAGTTTAGAAATAGAAGAGATAGAAAAGAGTGATAGGAAGGATGGAGTTAGTCTAAGAATCGATAGATGGAGAGAGACAAAGAGTTTGTGAACCATCTTGAAAGAGAGTGGGAAAATGTGAAGAGGGAAGCAAGTCCATCACCTCAAGCCAGTAACAAGAGCATAAGGAGGTAGGATCTACCTTAATTCTTTGATCATTATGCAAGGATAGTGAGTGAGTCATCAAGTTATATACTGTTTATTAGAATGAAGTTTGATTGAGTCAAGCCATGATTAGAAAAAAATTGTTTGAACTCTCTTTTGAATAGTCTTATAGAGAAATGTATAATGAGGTACATATGATAAAATAACTAAGAACATGCATGGAAGATGTTAAAGAGTGGTAGGAATTGCATTATAGGTTGCTTTACATATTCTCTAAAGGATGATCTAGTTTTAGACCTATGTAATATACTAATGGAAGAGTTAGAGTCAAAAAAGGAATCATTGTTAATTGTTCAAACATTAGATTCATGTAAATAAAGATACAATACTGAAATAATTTCTTAAAGTTTGTTGATAAACTTAGTAAAACTCTAATAAATGAGATTACCCAATCCTCTAGATATTAAGTAAGAGGACAGAGAGAGAAACTTTGAGATTGAACAATGAAGAAGATGAAATAATAGGATAACAACTTATAAATAATGAAGTTATTTTGATATCACAAGGAAAGACTTAGACTTTCAAATTTTGCAAGAAAAATAAAGATGGTTATCGAGTGTCTTATTTGAAAAGCCTTATAGATAGGTGTTTTATGAACTTGTATCATATTAGATTGTCGTTATCGTAAATTAGTGAAGTTGGTGTGTTATGTTTTAAATAATGAAGAGTCACATATTAGTATTAAATTAAATATGATGTTTTGAGAAAAGAAGTAAATGAACCACGACACTTGGAAAGATAGAGAGAGAGTTTAGACGAGATAAACTTAGAATTCTAAACCATAAGAATGGAATGCATGTTAATGATTATGCTATTTAAATGTTTTAATAATTGAATAAAAGAATGTGTACTCATTTTATTCAATTTATATGTAAGATACATACATGTGTTACACCTTCTTAATATTTTTAATCTTGTCTTTAAAATTGCTTGAAAAATAGAAGGAAAAGAATGTTCTCTTTTAAATGTATATTTGATTATCCATAAAAAATTGTTTCCTATCAGATAGGATTGATTGTAATAAAAGATGTACTCTATCAATTTCTATTCAAATGAAAGATTGTCTTCTTAGCATAGTATTTTATCTTGCAAGAAATAGGAAGCTAGAATTGAAAAGTGAAAGATTGTCTTTTGTACAAATTTATTCTAGATTATGTGAACAAAGCTAGATAGGCTTGTGTTTGTGGAAAGTTACCTTCCAGGATAGGTGCCGAATGTGGATTATAGAGAGAATAGTTGTTTTTCCAACTATCTACTTTTGTTGTGCATAGCATTATACTCGGTCGAGTAATCAAATTGAATTAACCATTGAAATAATGGAATTCTTTTATTTTATGCTCTCTACCATTTCCTAGATTGATAATGAATGGTTGTTTATTAAAAGTGTTAGTAAAATGAAAATTCTTGTATCATCTAGGCACGCAGCAGATTCCATCTTGCCTTTCGAATTCTTTTGCTAAGCAATTCATGTAGGGTCGGGTATTCTTGATTGACCAAGAATTCCGAGGAAGCATAAGCTTCAAAGTTGGGCGGAAAAAGCGCCTGAATCTTGTTCTCATCTTCATGCTAAAGATTGCATTGGCGACAACTTGGGTTGTAGATCGACAAACGCATCTCACCCTTTACTTTGTATTATGTTGTTATTGAACTTACGATAACTTGAAATGCGTAAGTATTGTATGATCGAAATACTACTTTTATCGATTTATTGAATAAAGAATATTTATCTTTTATAGAAATTTCATGTGTATTACGATCTAAATGGAATGATAAAATGAAGCTATGGATGGAAAAATGGAATGGAATAGATTTATTAACTGATTTATGAGTTTATTTAAGAATAAATAGTATTTCGGCTATTATTTGAAGTTAGCTCAATTTATGTCTTTACACACAGTCTTGTAATAAATCCACATACACAATCGATTATAGCAGAAAAGATATTAATAAACAACTGCAAAGGCTCATAGTCCAGCTGCAGTCATGAGAAGAATATCAACAACACAAAGATTGAAGATATCATCTGCATTCTATTCATGTTTGAAAATCAACTCAAAGATTGATATTTTTTGTACAAAACATTGCTTAGAAAAGCTTCAACTCCTCCCTTACAAATTAAAATATACTCTCTCTCACCCACAAGATGCTGGAAGAAAAGAAAAGAAGAAGAACCCCACCTTCCTTAATCCTTTCACAATAAATAGCTACATGAGATCTTTATTCAGTTTTATAACTGAATCTTGAAAAAAAATTTAACTTATGCTTTTCACTTTCCCCCTTACTCTTATTTATAACATCAAATATTTATAAACATTATAAATATAATTGTCTAAAGTTTACAAGAATATTTGGACAAGTGGCACTTAAATATTTTAAACCAAAATGAAAATATTCATTATGCTGGGCAGACTGAAAATATTTGTGACAGTCAAAATTTGTCTCGGTGTAGGGGCCATAACTATTGTTTGCACCATTGGAGCTTTCTCAATTTGGGATATGTTGGTCATAACCTAGTTTTCTACATTCGGACTATAGAGATTTCAAAAATAATGTCAGAGTAAAAAGATATGTGCTACTATGTGGGGGTCTATATGAATGTCATAAAACTAGACTTGTAGAGCTTGAACCTTGAATTTCATCGAACAGTTTGAACATCACTGAACTATTTGAACTAGGTTCAAATGGTTCACAGTCTGGAGAAAAAGTATATGAAACATCATCCGCGATCATGAAATAGAGTTGCTGCAAAACACTTGATTTGAATGTTAGCCTAAAAATGTCTTAGACACAACTTAGAACCCGCGGTACCTAAATGAACACTATGAACTCTTTTCAAGATGGTTTGAGGGGTTCATGATGTTCAAAAAGACCATTGAAATGTAATGCCAAGGATTTAGAAATGATATACAGGTGGATTAGGGATTGAACCAACAAATTTTTAACAAGACAAGGACTCAACTAAAATTTTTGCAAGGCGACTCATTCTTGTTATGAGGGATGAATGACAAGATAACATACAGATAGATACATGGGTACATTATACAATTTTCTTTTTAAAACTTAAGTATTTTCAAATCTGCATTAAGCTTTTAGTAAAAAACAAAATCAAAATGTTAAAGAAAATAAATCTCCACATTTAAGCTAAGTATGAGTTAGTAAGGAAAATGGATATATGTATAAAATATATATGTACATATGAGTATATGTATATGCATACTAGTATACATTTAAATGTCTAAAGTTATCAAATCAACATGTTAAAACTATTGCTCAAATGTATTTGTGTAAATAGACACATGTATATATATATATATATATATATATATATATATATATATATATATATATATATATATATATATATATATATATATATATATATATATATATAACCAAATCATTACTCTTTGCATTATAGAACTACAATCAGATTATGAAATGGAATGAAATTTACTTTCTTTAATACCTAGCTATATATATATGCTTAATAAACATTTAAATCTCTATATTAATGCAAAACCAAATATAACTTCATTCTGTAGGTATGAATATACATACATACATACATACATACATACATACATAAATATATATATATATATATATATATATTATAAAAAAATAGAAACTACATTTTTTTCTATTATTGATGGGTTTGTAGTGGGTGTAGTGCCGAAGGGTCATGACACACACAATGACCGCAACCCTCATACCATCGCCACCACCCTATAGACCCTACAACTCTTACCATATTTTGTTGTCCGTCCCAAGCTCAACTCTGTCGAAGATGGCAACCGAGTAACGCATCGATCCTCCCTGCAAATAAAAAGAATAAACCCTAACTCATGTTTAGGGTAAATTTATAAAAGAGAGCTTGGAGAATGATTTGAAATTTTAGGGCTTGTTTAAAAGATATTAGAGGGAGATAGATACGTTTAAAAATAACAAAAAAACCCTAAAAGGGTTAGTTAAAAATATGATTTAAAAGTTAGGGATAGTCAAAAAGAGTATTATAATTTCAATAAAATTTAGGGTAACTTTTACATATGTATAAATAATTGAAAAAGGGGAGGGGAGTCCCCATATTTTCTAAGGGCAGCTTTTAATTATAAAAAAGGGGTTTTATTTGATTATAAGGGGGTGTTTTATATTAGTAAATGGGGATATTATTGGTAAAGGGTTATTTAAATCCCTGACGGGGTAGTTTAATTATATATGATTATTTAAATATTTTAAGGGGATTAGTTCTCAATAATGGAAGATTTATTTTCTAGGTAAATTCTCTAATGATTTAGTTAATTTCATAATGTTTGGAACCTTATAGTTATTTGCCTAGATTAATTAATATTAATACCATGAAATTGTATTAATGTTAATTTAATGGATTATGAGATTATCGAAATATTATAAAGAAATAATATTAACACTTAATGTAACTAAAATAGAGCAAATTATTGGGCGAATTAACTAACTATAAAGCTTGTGTTGACTTTATAGGATTAATTTATTTAGCTTTAGTTAATGGAATTTTTGTAAACATTAAGTTAATAAAATAAAATTTATTAGGAATTATATTCAAGATTAATTGGATGGCTTTCAACACTTAGAATTTAAATAATTTGAATATTAAATCGCTTAGGAGCTTGGGAAAAGTCCTAAGCCTCCTAGTTAAATTAAATAATTTATTGCTTGCATTTGAGGCTCTTTCATATTGACATTTAAGATATCTTTTAGTGAAACTAATTAAGTTAACACATCTATTTGAACATAAAACACAAGTAATTTAGTGTTATAAAAAAAAAATTGTTGTTGCATTTTTTCCCAAAAGTTTAGGCACCACATTTTTGTATCAGAGCAAGGTTTCCAACACTAGGAACCTTTCTCCATTACGTTTTGCTTAAATTATTATTTATCTTTTTAAATTATTTATCTATTTTATTTTATTACTTGTGTAGGATGCCTCTGACTATGGGACAAGCTCATAGACATGGATGGAGTCCTAGATGTGCTCGCATGGCGCACGAAGATGTTGGGCAGGAAGAGTCAATTCCTGAAGGAAATCAAGAGGCTCCTCTTGAATAACCTATTGACCCAAACCGACACATTTTGAATGCATTGTAGAACCTGATACAGATAGTTTAGCATAGGCTACCTTTAGCAGGTCACCACGTAGAATGTCAAATTTCTGAGAGTCATAGATTAGCAGCTAGGGAGCAGAGTAGTAGTTAACGTCCTAGCCATATAGAGGGACAAGATGAGCATGAGCCTAAGTCAGTTCACCAACCTGAGCCACCATCCATTATATTACCTATGATTTTATAGAGGGTACCCCGTGATATGGGAGATCAAATCAAAGAGCTTCTACGCCTTTAGTCACTCTCATTTGTAGGATCTACCAATGGGGTGGAAGCTAAGTCATGGCTTTTGAGCATAGATAGGTGCTTTAGATTGCATCCCTACGAGAGTAATGTGAAAGAATGGTTTTCCATTCATCTTTTGAGAGGATCAGCTTCCACATGGTGGAGGCAAGAGGAGTATAAGAATGACATAGTTGTTGACACAACTACTTTGGGTACCTTCTTGGAGAGGTCCAGAGATAGATACTTGTCAGAGCACTTTAGGAAGTGCCAGATTGATGAGTTTTATGACCTTTAGTAGAAGGGAATCTCAATGTCACAGTATGAGAGTAAGCTCTTTGAGCTCCTACCAAATGTGGATTACATGAAGGATGAGAAACTATTAGTGAACCATTTTATCAGAGGGTTAAATGTCAAGATAGCAGGACCAGTGTGCATGGAAGGTCCAAGAAGCCTTTAGGTTGCCATGGAGAAGGCCTTATTGTCAGAGGAGATTCAGGGTAAACAATAGGATACATGAGATTGCTTTCCTAACTAAAACCCTACACCTCACTCATTCGAGCCATCCATGAGAGGATCCGGGAGAGACTTGGAGCATGGAGGCGGTTGATCTGGTAATGTGGGTTTCAAAAAACCCACTGGAAGAGAAATCACAAACATTTTGCAGGGTCCTACAATCCCCCTCACCCTCAACAATAGTCTCAGTAGAATTAGAGGAAAAGTCCTCCACAGGGACAACAGGGATTTAAGCCTAGGTAGTGGCAGACACAGGGTCCTAGACATGATCGACGACCATAGGTTCAATACACACCTCTGGCTCAGACTCAGCAGTCCACTAGAGGTGGTTATAGTGTTTCTAGTAGGATAGGATGACAACAGTATTCTAGGCCTCAAGGTGTTCAGATTTAGACATGTGGTGCTTTCTTTACTTGTGGAGCCATGGGACATTTGGTGAGAGAGTGTCCATAGGGACAAATGGTGGGTAGTCAACATATGGAAGAGTCAAAATCTATAGTTGGGGACATGGGTAAGTCACACAGAGTATTTGCAGTGGTTGACAACTGTCAAGTTGAGCATCAGGCCTCAGTTATAGAGGCTATACGTATGATCAGAGGTAGTAGTGTTACTATCCTATTTAATCCATGAGCTACAAATTATTTTATATCTTCATTAGTTGTGGAGCATTGTCAGCTAGTGGCAACTAGGCAGGATGTTAGTTGGGAAGTTGAGTTAGCATCAGGAGCTAGAGTGTCCGTTGAATCTATGGTCAGGGATTGTTAGCTTCGGATGGGAAGTATGACCTCCATAACAGACCTTTGAGTTACATCACTAGCTAGGATCTTATTGCATTGTTCTTGGCATAGATTGGCTATACACCCACATAGCCAAGATGGATTATCGATAGAAAAATATCGAGTGTGTGGATGATCATGGTACTTCCATAGTGATTTTAGGAGTTTATAGACTAGTATCACTTTGCATGATATTCGCTATGCACCTTAAGCAAAGCATGCGAAAGGGATGTCAATTATTTTCCATCACCATTAGTGATAGAGAAGAAGAAGATGAGAAAGAACCCTCATTTGACAATCATTTCATTCTTAAGGGATTTGCAGACGTGTTTCCCTCCGAGCTACCTGGTATGCCACCTCATAGAGAAATTGATTTCCACATAGATCTTGTACTAGGAGTTGAGCCAGTTTTGAGAGAACCATAGAGAATAACCACTAATGAGCTTAATGAGCTTAATATGTAGCTTGAGGAACGTTTATAGAAAGGGCACATTCATCCTAGCATCTCCCCTTGGGGCACACCAGTCATCTTCATAAAAAAGAAGGATAGATCCTTATGATTATGTATGGATTACTGACAGTTAAACAAAGTTACTAGTAAGAACTGGTATCCACTTACCAGGATCGATGATTTATTTGATCAACTTCCAGGTACCAAAGTGGAGAGTGATATTCACAAAACCTCTTTCTGAATGAAGTATGGCCACTTAGAGTTCACAATGGTACATTTTGGCCTTATGAATTCTCCAATAGTATTCATGAGTCTCATGAATGGTGTATTCCATACCTTCCTAGATAGATTCATGATTGTTTTCCTTGATGATATATTGATATATTCTAGGAATGAGGAAGAGCATGAAGAGCACTTGCGATAGGTATTGTAGTGCTTGAGAGATAATCAATTGTATGTCAGTTTGTCGAAGTGTGCAATCTTAGATCATAGGTCCGATATCTAGGACATTTCATATCAGGTGATGGGATATTAGTTGACCCATCAAAGATCAGAGATATCATGGATTGGCCAGCGCCAACCACTGTGATAGAGGTCAAGAGTTTAATGGGATTAGTAGGATATTATAAGCACTTTGTCAAGGGATTCTCTAGAGTGGCACACCCTATTACATCCCTTTAGTGAAAGAGAAAGAAATTTGAGTGCACAGAAAAGTGTGAGAGGGTCTTTCGAGAACTCAAAATGCAACTTAATAGTGCACCTATTCTTGTTGTTTCGTATCCCTTAACTGATTTTGTGGTATGCACAAATTCTTCCTTGGATGGTTTAGGAGGATTAGTTATGTAGGATGGTCCATCTATTGCATATGAGTCTAGGAAACTTAAGACTCATGAGCTTAAGTACCCTACTCATGACCTTGATCTTGTAGTAGTGGTGCACGCACTTGTGAGATTGAAACACATTCTTTTAGGTCATCATTTTGACCTTCATTTTGATCATCAGAGCTTGCAATACATATTTACTCAGCCTAACCTTAATTATCCTCGGAGGAGATGGAAGGAGTTATTGTGTGAGTATGATTTTGATGTTCACTACATCAAGGGGAATGAGAACATAGTTGGAGATGCTTTGAGTAGGAGACATCATGAGATATACTCCATGTTTATAGATACAGATTTTAGAGATCGCATATTGCAGCACTTTCCTGAGGATGAGTGGTATTTAGATGTGTGTCATGTATTGTGATCTTAGAAGGCCCTAGAAGGGAGATACAAATTATTCATTGGAGTCTGATGGACTACTAGTCCACAGAGGGCTCATTTATATACCAGCTTCTTCCAATAAATTGTGTGATTTCATTGTGATAGAGGCTCATAGAGCACCTTATGTAGTACATCCTGGGGTTAAGAAGATGCTTGTAGATTTGAGACAGCTGTATCACTAGACGGGTATGCAACAACTCATTGCACAACTAGTAGGCTAATGCCTTGAGTGCCAGAGAGTTAAGGTGGAGCACTATCATCCAGGTGGGTTTCTCCAGTCTCATGCGATACCAAAGTGGAAGTGGGATATGATTTTGATGGATTTCATTATTGGTCTCCCTATGTCATCTTGCCATCATGATGCCATCATGTGATAGTTGACTAGCTGACCAAAGTAGCTCACCTCTCACTAGTTTGAACTACTTTCACAGCACCAATAGTAGCACAGGTATTCCTACAGAATATTGTCACATTTCATGGCTTTCCACGCAAGATCATTTCAGATAGGGAATCCCTCTTTACTTCTTCCTTTTGGAAGGCATTACATGCAACATTGAGTACCAAACTCAACTTTAGCATAGCCTATCAGCAAGTTAGCTGTATAATTTATATAACGCAAGTTAGATGTATAATTTATATTTGTAAAAGAGAAAGTAGAAAGGAAAAGACTAATTACACTTTTTGTTTACATTCTAGTATGGTTATTGAAAGGAAAGATCATTTTGTTTTTTGTATTCTACCATTCAAGGGTTGTTGAAAACAATTTAGTTGGAAAGATTAAATAGTACCAGCTTTACATAGAAAGAAAGGAACAACTTTATTATTGCATTCTTCTTACTAGCTAGTGTAGATAGATACATGGGTACATTATTGAATTTTCTTTTGAAAACTTAAGTATTTTTAAATATGCATTATGCTTTTAGTTAAAAACAAAACCAAAATGTTAAAGAAAATAAATCTCTACATTTAATCTAAGTATGAGTTAGTAAGGAAAAGGGATATATGTATAAAATATATATACATATGATCATATGTATATGTATACTAGTATACATTTAAATGTCTAACATTATGAAATCAACATCTTAAAACTATTGCTCAAGTGTATTTGTGTAAATACATACATACATACATACATACATACATACATATATATATATATATATATATATATATATATATATATATATATATATATATGTATATATGTATACATGTATATATACATATACATATGTATATATATACTTACATATATATGTATATGTACATATACATATCTACATACATATACATATACATATATACATATACATATATATATATACATATACATATACATATACATATATATATACATATATACATATATATATATATATATATATACATACATATATATATATATATACATAACAAAAAATTTACTCTTTGCATTATAAAACTACAATCAAATTATGAAATAGAATGAAAGTTACATTCTTTATTACCCAGTTACACACACATATATTACCAAACAATTTTTTTTAAAAATTGCATCTAATATAAAAAAATAGAAACTACGTTTTTTTCTATTGTCGGCAAGATGGTAGTGGGTGTGGCACTGAGGGGCCGCGACCCACACAATGGGCCACAACCCACTATGTGGGCCGCGACCCACTCGTGGCCACCACCCTCACATAGTTGCCACTGCCCTATAGACCCTGCAACTCTTCGTGTCTTCCATCATCCCTCCCAGGCTCGACTTTACCGAAAATTGTGGTCGAATAAGGCATCGATCCTCCTTGCAAATAAAAATAATAAACCTTAACTCATGTTTAGGTTAAATTTATAAAAAGGAGATTGAAGAATGATTTAAAATTTTAGGACTTGTTTAAAAGATAATAGAGGGAGCTAGATAAGTTGAAGAAAAAAAAACCCTAAAAGGGTTAGTTAAAAATATGATTTAAAAATTAGGGTTAGTCAAAAGGAGTATTATAATTTGAATAAAATTTAGGGTAACTTTTAAATATGTATAAATAATAGAAAAAGGGGTTTTATTTGATTCTAAAGGGGTGTTTTATATTACTAAATGGGGTATTGTTGGTAAAGGATTATTTAAATCCTTAAGGGGATAATTTAATTATATATGATTATTTAAATCTTTTAAGGGGATTAGTTGTCAATAATGAAAGATTTATTTTCTAGGTAAAATTAATAATGATTTAGTTAATTTAATAATTTTTGGAACCTTACAGTTATTTGCCTAAATTAATTAATATTAATACAATGAAATTGTATTAATGTTAATTTAATGGATTATGGGATTATTTAAATACTATAAGGAAATACTATTAACACTTAATGTAATTAAAATAGAACAAATTATTGGGCGAATTAATTAATTATAAAGCTCGTGTTGACTTTATAGGATTAACTTATTCCACTTTAGTTAATGGAATTTTTGTAAATGTTAAGTTAATGAAATAAAATTTATTAGGAATTATATTCAAGATTAATTGGATGGCTATCAACACTTAGAATTTAAATATTAAATCCCTTAGGAGTTTGGGAAAAGTCCTAAGCCTCCTAGTTAAATTAAATAATTTATCGTGCATTTGAGGCCCTTTCATATTGACACTTAAGATATCTTTTAGTGAAACTAATTAAGTTATCACATTTATTTGAACGTAAAACACAAGAAATTTAGCATTATAAAAAAAAATTGTTGTTGCATTTTTTCCCAAAAGTTTGGGCACCACATTTTGGTATCAGAGCAAGGTTTCCAACACTAGGAACCTTTCTCTATTACGTTTTTCTTAAATTATTTTTTTTCTTTTTAAATTAGTTATTTATTTTATTTTATTACTCTTCTAGGATGCCTCCGACTATGCGACAAGCTCATAGACATGAATGGGTTCCTAGACGTGCTCGCATGGCACGTGAAGATGTTGGGTAGGAAGAGTCATTTCTTGAAGGGAATAAGGAGGCTCATCCCAAATAACCTAATGACCCAAACTAAGACATTTTGAACGCACTATAGAACCTGATAGGGATAGTTCAGGATAGGCTGCCTTGAGTAGGTCATCAGGTAGAACTTCAGATTTCTGAGAGTCATAGATCAGTAGCTAGGGAGCAGAGTAGGAGTCCACCTCCTAGCTATATAGAGGGACAGGTTGAGCATGAGCCTAAGTCAGTTCACCAACCTGAGCCACCACCTATTATAGCACCTATGATTGTAGAGAGAGCAGCCCATGATCTGGGAGATTAGATTAGAGAGCTTCTACACCTTCAGCCACTATCATTTTTCAGGATTATGGGATTATTTAAATATTACAAGGAAATAATATTAACACTTAATGTAATTAAAATAGAACAAATTATTGGGCTGAATAAAAACAAATTATTGGGTGAATTAATTAATTATAAAGCTTGTGTTGACTTTATAGGATTAATTAATTCAACTTTACTCAATGAAATATTTGTAAATGTTAAGTTAAGAAAATAAAATTTATTAGGAATTATATTCAAGATTAATTAAATGGATTTCAACACTTAGAATTTAAATAATTTGAATATTAAATCACTTAGGAGCTTGGGAAAATTCCTAAGCCTCCTAGTTAGATTAAATAATTTATCGCTTGCATTTGAGGCCCTTTCATATTGACACTTAAGATATCTTCTAGTGAAACTAATTAAGTTATCACATCTATTTGAACTAAAACACAAGTAATTTAGTGTTATAAAAATAAAATATTGTTGCATTTTTGCCCAAAAGTTTGGGCATCACACTATAGTGGTAGCATTAGGAGGGTTAGAGGTGGAAAATTTGAGAACTTAATTATAGCATTAAGTTTTTAAAATTTGTATATATAGAGTATCTTTCCCTCCTTTGGAAAATAAGGCTAAAACGGTTTTGAGACTATATTTTAACTGTTTTTGTCACTAAATAATACAATGACTCTCTAGTTTTGAAGTGTGGGGTTTTTTACCCGAAAGGGTTTTCCCCATGATAAATCTATGGTCTATTCTTATGTCTTTTCTTCTGTAAATTATGATTATATGTTGTTGATTCTAAATGTATGCATGCTACTAAAATTGTGGTTCAATCTCGCAAGATCTTAAATTGCAATCACTTTCTTCTATGGCATAGTAGTGAGCCTTTGTCTTGGATCTTGCATGTACATACTAATTTCAGATGCCTCTTCAGGGATGCCCGATTTTCCCAACAATTTATGTTGTAGAACATTGAGTAAGTAATGTGTTTGATGTGTTTATGTATGCATTTGTGAGTTTTCCAGATCCACTCCATCCACCTCATCATAGTTGTATCAGAGAAAATGGTGAAGATCTTGGGACTTATCTGAGAGTTAATCACTATAGAAGGTTGGATCAAATGTTTCAAATAAGGCCTTGTAGACGATTGAGAAGTGAGGAAAACCCTATGAATGTTGTAGATAGTAAATTGCTGAAGAAGTCATTGAAAGAATTGGGGGGCTTTGTAAAAGAAGCTAAAAAAAGTGAAGGTTGGAAGTAGACAAGATAGAGAGGATGCCAATTTGCAAGGACATCGAAGGAATAAAAGGGACCTCGAGATTTACATGAAGAAGGTATCAAGGTAGAGATATAAAAAAAATAGTATTGTTGATTTAAAACTATTGCAATAGACAAAAAGATGCTTGCCATTCACTATCACCAAAGGAGTAAAAGATATGGCCTGAACGATTGGAGATTCAAATTTTTGAAAGGATAGCACTCTAATATTAAAAAAAAAATGTCATAGAGTTCAGATTAGACCAAATCTGGTAAGTTTTTTGAACATTTCTTTTTTGCCCTATGTTTGTTTCATAGAATTGTTTAACTACATTTGGTTTTGCATAAGATAAGAAGATAGGGTTTTGTGTCTAACCAAAGACAAGAGGAAGTTCTAATGGTTTGAGTATCAAGGGAATTCTAGCTGATCGTGCATTTTTAACTGATGTAATGATTTTGTAATTAGTTGATTAATGAAGAGTTGTGTTGTACCATACATAAGTTTTTGATAAAGCGTTTATGTTTTATGTGTTGATATTATTTTTGTATTTTGTGTTATGATCCATAATGTCTACCACCTACATTATTAGATAGCTTGTTAGTTTCTACCTGTTGGAACTATTGGAGAGGCATCAAACATTAAACTATGATTAAACTTTATACTTACAACCAATCAAAATTCAGTACTTTTCTAGATTTATCTTCATTCCCTAGTTTCTTAAGAAAAGTTGCATATTTTTTTAAGAGAAATATTAATTAAAAATATTTGTACCCATTATTATTGGCATGTTTGTAGGTTGTATGATTGTAAGAGGAAATTTATATGGTACCAATACAAGAGGACACACATCCCTCAATATATTTCTTTGCACGTTAGAGAATTGCAGACATTTCTAGGCAAACACTTTTTTCAATTTTTCAAGCTTTGGGGTTCATAGGCAGTTTCAAGCCTACAACTTAGAAAAAATGGATTAAAACTGCATTTTAATAATTTGGGGAGGTAAACGCGAGAATATTATAGTCCGACCGTGTTGTTTTCACTCAGTATCAACATTATTTTTTAACCCATCTCATGGCTTTGCTATTCACTCCCCAATCTTCCTGCATCTTTCTTTCCCTTTTTGTATGGAGATAGTTCGTCAATCTTAATAGAGTGTTGTTTTTGAGCTATAGGCCAAGGATAGTAATGGAGGGGACACCCAGCCTAAGCTATTTTTGGAGGCATTGGCTTGAAAAGTGGCGTTGGCGATCGATTGTTGGCTACTTGGCTTCTGCACCTGCCATTGTTACTCTTTTTCAAGTCCGTATTCTTTCTCTGTAATTTATATTTTTTTTGAGAGAGCAGACATTAAAAGGGTAAAATTGTGCATTCCTTTATGACATAAAGGAAGTGAATTGGGAGTATTTATTGTGAAACTAAATTGTCCATTTATTTTTAAATTTTGAAAACCTAACTTGGAGAAAAAAATTTAGTTGTAAATATTGGAAACCTAACTGGATTTACAGTCATAAACTTTAGTGGCATAATTTTTGGCTATTGAGTTTATATGCGGCAATAGATTGTTGAAATTTCTAGTACAGAGGCATTCCAATTTCTAACAAAATAGACTCATTTTCATTGTTACAGGCATCAAGGTTCCACGGGTCACCAAAATTACAAGATGTATTCCTCTACATGTGTTTATTCTTGTTATTGTTAAGTTTTTCTTATAGTTATTATTGTTGTTCAATCATACACTAGTTGGGTTGCTTTGATGAAAATGGATGTCTTTCCCTACTGGCCAAAAGCAACTCTATTATTGTAATTTCTTAATGGCCTAGAAATACAATCTTTAAGCACATGGTTTTGAAATGATACTCCTAAAATGTTGTAAATAGTAGGAAAAATATATTCTTTCAATGTAAAATGATGCTCTATGCTTTGAAACAAATTGTATCTTTTCAATCCATTTCTAATATTAGCAGATTGGGCTAAAAAATCCAACCTAGCCTACAAGGTAAATCTTAAACAAATGACATCCGAAAACCCCAATTGTCAAATAATCTGTACGCTATTATGAGGGTTCTTAAACTCATGAAATTATCTGTAGACCCGTCTCTATAATTTCCATGGTAATGGCTTTTATTTAGACGTAATTTAGATTGACTTTAAAAAACTAAATCTACTTAAAGTTCAGATTTATTAACTTATATTCCAAGATAGTACAACTCTGAAATCCTCTACCAGAATGGAGCATAATAATGTTATTTCAAAAACAACATTAGGCTCTTAATGCAGATTTCAAAAGTGCCACTAAATTTATAATAAAATTCATAAACTATTTTACTTGTGCAGTCATCATTTAGTATAAATTCACTAAGCCTTTTCCTTCACATGCACTCCTTCAAATCTAAAAGCCTTAAGATGATCAACTATTTTTTAGAATATTTCAATGAGAAAAATCCCCCCAAGTGTGATCGTAAAGCTACAAAATTAAATAATTGCTCATATTAAAGGTCTTAAGACTACAAAGAGTCTTCATTACAAAAAAGAAATGTAGAAAATTGATATCCTTTTTTAAGGGATACCCTACTGGCATATGAGTTGCTTTGTTGAAACTTGCATCATAATGAATTTTCATTTGATTTATGTTACCTATTTCACCACTGTCAATATTTTTACCCTGATACTGGCATCACAAAAAATATTCATCTCATTAAGTGTGCTATGTAGCAGCAAACAACTCCATATTCATGTACTGTTTAGTTTTGCCTCAAGAGGTGTTAAAGAGAATAGGGTTAGGTCAGCTGAAATCACAAGGTGCGGTGTTAAATATTTGTTTTTATTTCATATGTAAGTACTAAAAATTTGCTAATTGTTTCTACCATAATCTACCCAAGATGACTTTTTGTTGACAATTTATGCCATCCCATTACAATATTTTTGATAAAAGATTGTTCTTTATGATTGAACTAAATGTTGTTGTTTTTTTAGTTTTGTAAGTTTAATCCCACTATGTTTGTTTTTTCTGTTATTCTTGCTAACCTATGTGTTCTCACTCCTACTACTCTGTATTGTAGAGAGTTGTGTGAGACAGTTTCTGGCATAATTGTGAAAATACTATTGGTATTTTGGATATGATGATATGGTTTTTTCATTGATGTCAACACTTATCAACACTGGTCAACCTATCAGCACTTGGAGAATTGGCTTTGTTCACTAGCAAGCAAGTGACTTATGTACAGTCACTGGTATTTGGTTCACCGGCAGGATATATTGTTCACCGACACTTGGAATGACATGGAAAATACTTGGTTATGTCAAAGACATCGTTTGGACACTTTGTCTTGGATATTTGTTCATTGATATTTCGAGTTTGCATATTTGTTGTTACCGACAAATAGGTCTAGGTTATACACCGACACGCTTATCTATTCCAGATTAGCATGACACATTATGGAGATGATTTATTATTGTTGTAAATGTATTAAGCTGACATGTTGTATCAGATATTGCATCGGTTATTGATTTACTTGTAAATTTTTTTATTGTAATATCTTTTGTAAAGATGACCTACACATTTTAGTTTCGATATATATGTAAGATCTTATTTGTTAGATCTAAGTGAAGAGAAGAGAAGGAATGTGAATGCAAAAAGGATAGCAATAAGATATATGAGAGAATAAGCAGAGCTATACACGCAGACATCATTTGAAGGTTGAAGGAAGGTTTGAAGAAGGCATATCAGAGCTAAACCGGTACTAAATCTAGCATATGGAGATGCTATTTTGAGTAGTACATTATCATTGGATCTAACCATCCAATTGTAGTCAATGTGACTCCCATTTGTGATTGAGCAGTGAGCTCTAGGTGCTTGATCTTTCTGCATGTGTAGACCCCTTATTGTATACACATACTATCTGTAGTAGTATCATCTGATTGTGGGTAAGGTTTCCCACTGTGGTTTTTCCCCTTACATCGTTTGCACATATAAATATTGGTGTTATGTGTTGTGGATGTTATTGTCTTTCTGTTTTATGCATTAATCTTTACCAGTACTGCAATTAACTGATAAACTGTCTATCAGTATTAAGTTTGGTTTATTGGTATTAGCATTAAGTTTTGGTTAAGTTAATTTTGGTTTGAATTCATTTGACAACTGATTCACCCCCCACTCTTAGTTGTCTCTGGGACCTAACAATTGGTATCAGAGCCTAGTACTCTTTTTGCAGAAGTTTAACAGCTTGAGGAGATCCAATGTCTTCTAACTATTTCAGGAAGGACACTCTGAAACTTGATGGAACCAACTATGGCATATGGAAGATCAGGATGGACACAAATCTGAATTGTATTGGAAAGGACATCTGGAAGATTACAAAGAATAGATATACTACTCCTACTCAAGGTCAACCCAATCCACCTAACTTGGCTCAAGATGAAGAAAATGATTGCAAAGCAAGATAAGCACTTTATAGCACATTATCAAATAAGCAAATCATGGGATTATTGGATAGATCTATTGCTAAAGCTATTTGGGACCATTTGGAAACATTAAATGAAGGAGATTCCACAGTCAAAATGGCAAAACTTGAAAGCTTTCGGGTCAAGTATGAATATCCAAAAATGGAAGAAGATGAAAGGATTTCTACCTTTATGGAAAGAGTAAATGAAATTGTTTTGGGTGTTAAATGTTGTGGAGGAACCTTAAGTGAAGATAAAATTGTTTCAAAAGTTTTAAGAGGATTACCACCAGCATACAAAATGAAGTTACAGCTATAAATGAGTTAAGAACAATGCCTAATACATTAGTAACTAGAGATACATTGATTGGAAAACTTTTAGCTTTTGAAATTGAGGAATTTGGTCTTGTTGCTACTATAAATACACATTTAGCTTTTAAGGCATCAACATCATCTGCATCATCATCATCATCATCATCATTTGACAAGTCTAATTGGAAAGTCTTTTATGCAAGATAACTTGAAGAAAGCAAGAGAGAAAATGAAGAACTTGAAGAACTTGAAGCACTATTTGCAAGGAAAATGCCTAAAGGTCCAGTTGGAAGTAAGCATGAAGGTAAAGCTCCTTTTAAATGTTTTAAGTATAATAAGATTGGTCATATGGCATCTAGATGCCCTGATAGACATGCAAGATTGAAAGAAGAAGCTAGAAGAACATACAAGCCTAATCCTGAATATCAAAGATATAGAGTTAAGAAGAATAGAGACAAATCTTGTTATCTTGCTAATGAAGGAGTCACTGCTGATTCTGATGAGGATTCGACAGACAATGGATGGGTCTTTGTTGCTATAACAGAAGATAAACCGACACCTACTGTTCAACCAGTAGAAAAGGCCCTAGCAGCTAAAATTGAGGATAAGGATGAATGGTTCATTGATTTAAGATGTTCACATCATATGACTGGTGATAAAAGTAAATTCTTAACTTATCAGGAATATAATGGAGGTCTAGTAAGATTTGCAAATAATAAAGCTTGTTTGATCAAACGAAAAGGTACTATATCTCTTGATGGTAAGCACCATACTGATAATGTTTACTATGTTGAAGGCTTAAAGCATAATCTTTTGAGTGTTGGTCAATTAGTTGAAAAAGGATTTCAGTTACAATTCAAGAATGACAAATACAAAATCATGAACAGAACTAGTTTGGAAATTGCAACCGCTAATCAGACTAGAGGTAATATCTTTCATTTGAACAACAGTGAAAAGACATGCTTGATTGCACATATTGATGAAATTTGGCTATGGCATAAGAGACTTTGTCATGTAAATTTTGATTGCATTGTGAAAATTAGTAAAACTAAAGTAGTAA
Organism: Cryptomeria japonica; assembly: GCF_030272615.1. Taxonomy (NCBI): domain Eukaryota; kingdom Viridiplantae; phylum Streptophyta; class Pinopsida; order Cupressales; family Cupressaceae; genus Cryptomeria; species Cryptomeria japonica. The sequence continues at coordinate 135,528,463 of NC_081409.1, forward strand.
GGGACTTGCCTAGGATTGTCAAACCTCACAATCTGGTATGTAAAGAATGTCAATTTGGAAAACAAGTTAGAGCATCTCTTAAGAATATTCCAAAAAAATCCAATAATGCTATTGACTTAATTCATACTGATTTATGTGGTCCAGCTAGAACTAGAAGCTTACAAGGAGATAGATATTTTATGCTAATCATTGATGACTATTCTAGAATGTGCTGGGTTACTTTTCTCAAAGAGAAATCTGAAGCACTTGGGAAACTCAAGCTATTCAAGGTGATGGTAGAGAATGAAACCGGTAAGAAAATGAAATGTTTGAGATCAGATCAAGGAGTTGAATTCACATCTAAGGAATTTAATACATTCTGTGAAGTGAATAGGATCAGAAGATAGTTATCAGCACCCCGGACACCCCAGCAAAATGGAGTTGTAGAAAGAAAAAATAGAACTATCTTGGATGAAGCTAGAAGTATGTTATCAGAAGCAAATGAACCTCATGTATATTGGAGAGAGGCAGTAAGTACAACAGTCTACACTTTCAACAAAGTTTACATCAAAGGTGAAACTGATAAGACCCCTCATGAACTATGGTTTGGTATTACTCCTACTCTTAAATATTTCAGAATATTTGGAAGTAAATGCTATATTAGAAGAGATGAGTATATTGTCAAATTTGATCCTAGAAGTGATGAAGGAATATTTCTTGGTTATTCATCTAAGAGCAAAGCATATAGATGTTTTAACAAGAGATTACAAAAAATTGTTGAGAGTACAAATGTGAAAACTAATGACCAGTTTAGAGGAACTTCAAGGTATATAGACTCTGAATCGGCAATAGATATATTGACAAATGAACCTACATTGAACACACCGACATAGAATGAAGACCCAGTTACACCAGTATCATTTGAAAATTCCACTGTAATTGAAGAACCACAGGAAACAAAGACACCCCAGTATGTAAGATTGAACCACTCTGAAAACCAGATAATTGGGAACAAGTATCAAGGAGTTATGACTAGAGGAAGACTGACAAATGAAGAGGTATATCTTATTTCTCAAATTGAACTAGCATCAATTAATGAGGCATGTGAAGATAAACACTAAAGCTATGGAAGAAGAATTGGAACAAATAGAAAAGAATAACACATGGACATTAGTTCCCCAGCCTAAAGACAAAAATGTAATTGGAACAAAATGGGTATTTAGAAACAAACTTAATGAAGATGGTAAGGTAATCCAAAATAAATCAAGACTAGTATGTAAGGGATATTCACAGAAAGAAGGAATTGATTATATTGAAACCTTTGCACTGGTAGAGACTTAGATAGTTGATGTTTGTCATCAACCGGTAGAACTAATAGAGAAATATTTTATTCCGACTTTGATGAGAAGAGCTACTTCTCAGGGGGAGTAGTTAGTATTTTGTATTTGAACCTGGTTTTTGTATTGCTTTGGCATTTGATGTCAAAGGGGGAGAGATTGATATGGAAAAGCACATTATCCCTTGGGGGAGAGATTGTTACTTTGGGGAGAGATTGATTACTCTCTGTATCTGTATTTTGGTTTTTGGTTATGATCTCTTTTGGGAGCTTGTTGGTTTTTGGCAATTTTGTTTTGGCACTATGATGGTTTTTCCATCTTATGTTGCCATCAATGCCAAAGGGAGATTGTTGGAATTTTTGATATGTTGATATGATTTTTTCATTTATGTCAACACTTATCAACACTGGTCAACCTATTAGCACTTGGAGAATTGGCTATGTTCACTGGCAAGCAAGTGACTTATGTACAGTCACTGGTATTTGGTTCATCGGTAGGATATATTGTTCACCAACACTTGGAATGACATGGAAAATACTTGGTTATGTCAAAGACATCATTTGGACACTTTGTCTTGGATATTTATTCATTGATATATTCGAGTTTGGATATTTGTTGTTACCAGCAAATAGGTCCAGGTTATACACTAGCAAACTTATCTCTTCCAGATCAGCACGACACATTGTGAAGATGATTTATTGTTGTTGTAAATGCATTAAGCCAACATGTTGTATCGAATATTGCATCTGTTATTGATTTACTTGTAAATTGTTTTATTGTAATATCTTTTGTAAAGCCGACCTACACATTTTGGTTTCAGTATATATGTAAGATCTTATTTGTTAGATAGAAGTGAAGAGAAGAGAAGGAATGCAAATGTGAAAAGGATAGCAATAAGATATATGCAAGAATAAGTAGAGCTATACACGTAGACATCATTTGAAGGCTGAACGAAGGTTTGAAGAAGGCATATCAGAGCTAAACCGGTATTGAATCCAGCATATGGAGATACTATTTTGAGCAGTACATTATCATTGGATCTAACCATCCAATTGTAGTCAGTGTGACTCCCATTTGTGATTGAGCAGTGAGCTCTAGGTGCTTGGCCTTTCTGCATGTGCAGACCCCTTATTGTATACACATACTATCTGCAGTAGTATCATCTGATTGTGGGTAAGGTTTCACACCATGGTTTTTCCCCTTACAGGGTTTCCACATACAAATATTGGTGTTATGTGTTGTGGATGTTATTGTCTTTCTGTTTCATGCATTAATATTTACTGGTACTGCAATTAATGGATAAACTATCTACCGACATTAGGTTTGGCTTATCGGTATTAAGTATTATGTTTTGGTTAAGTTAATTTTGGTTTGAATTCATTTGACAACTGATTCACCCCCATCCCCCCTCTCAGTTGTCTCCGAGACCTAACAAATATAGCTTTACGATTACATTACTCTAATTTAAATTACTTAACAAAAACTAATTTCTTCTTGCTTACACTATATGACTTTACAATAAGAGTAACTACAAATTTATGTTTTGACTTCAATAATATCCTATTTTAATGCATATGAATAAAAATAATTACAAAGAAAAGCATACTAGACTCATCCACAAAAATTCAAGCTCAACTAAAAGTAAGTAAGGTAAAGGATGGTCAAATTCAAATAAAATTAAGATATTAAACAAATATATAATACAAACAAATTGTACATGTAATAAATTTATTTGTGGATTATATTTATTTAAATATAAAAAATTGTAAATTGCTTAATATACATTTCCATCTTTATTTATGATCAATAACAAAAATATAACAAGTACTTGGCATCATATTATTGTAATAATTTTATTTTTTTTAATTTTTAATTATTATAATTTTAAACTATTGTCATTTAAAATTATATTAGTATAATTAAATTTATGTAATAATAACTATAACTCTTACTTTAATAAAATAATAAAAAAATTATAATATAACACAAATATTATAGTGAAAATATATATTTTTATTAAGAGCATAATCCTAATTTAATTTTTTTTTAAAATAATATAATTATAATTATAATAATAAAATAATCTCAAATTTAATGATTAATTTGTAGTGTAATATTATATTATTGTAATTATATTTATGTAATACTGATTATAATTGGTCTTAATAAAATGACTATTAATAATTATAAAAGTGAAAAGAGAAATTTTTTGAATGACTTAATGAAAAATATTATAATTTATGACTAAAAATAATTAAATTATTTTGTATACATTACAATGATTAAAAATTAGCCTGATAATGGACTTGCTCAGGTTTATTCAATATTTGAGAAGGTGAAGGTAGTGGAATGGTCCAAGCTGAGGGAAGGATGATATAAAATTAACTTCGTTGGGGCCTCAAATGGTAACCTAGGACTGTCGAGAGATAGAATTGTGGCATGAGATTGGGAGGGAAATATTATAACAACTGGAGCTTCAAAACTTGCAAAGGTAATGAAGAATGAAGGTGAGGCTTAGACGACTATTGAATCATTGAAAATAAAGAAAAAATTGGGCTTATTGAAAATACAACTTGAAGGAGATTCCTTGATTATTATTATTGCAACAAAAAAGGGTGAAATACATGCCTGGAATTTGAATAAATATATAACCGTTGCCAAGCATTTATTAGAAACTTTTGAGGAATTTGAAGTTGGTTATGTGATGAGATCAGGGAATGACATGGAAAATAGGATGTCCACATGGGAAGTGACTCTTGATGATGAGCCAAAACGTATAGTGGAAGATTTTGTAATCTTGAGCTTGATCTCTAAGTTTGAATAATACACCACCATTTTAAGAAGAAATTAATGAAAGGGTGTGGTGGCAGGGTGACGTGACATGGGTAGCACTTGGTGCTCATAATTGAGGATGGGTGGTGACTTCTTTTTAATATGGAGGCCACCTTTTCTTTGATTACACCAAGATGATAATTAAAATTTATGGGCAAAGTCATTGAGAAAAGAATGAAAAATATTATCAAATTTGATAAAGATATTTTCATTCAGATCATAGAAATCCTTCAAGGTCTAGAGGTTTTTAGGACTACACATAAGTGTAGGAAAAAAATAGACATTATGTCAATGGTGGCAGCGTTGGGGTTGGAGGTTGGACAGAAAGAAGATGTTGAATGGGTCTTGAAGGGTTGTGTGGAAAATGATTGATTGTATGGTCTGCATTCAATGTTGAAAAGGGCCATTTTAAGGGTAGGTTTTATGCATGTAGAGGTGGCCAAGGGCACAGATAGAAGACTCCTCAACAATTGATGTCATTTATTCATTGAGCATAGGGGATGAACAAGGATGAGCACTATGCAGAAGCATATGTCAGTTGGAATTTGTTGATTCATTACCTGTGGGTAAAGAAATGAGAGAGAGCCAAAGGAAAGAGGAAGGTAGAGCTGATGGAAGAACCAAAAGAAAGATTAGAGATGAAAGACTAGTGGGTTAATGGACCTTTAAAAGTAGGGAGGAAGAAATGAAAAGAAAAACACTCTCTTTTGTGTAAAGCTCATTTATGTAGCTACTTTATCAGTTATTATATCTTTTAAACTCTTAAATTGTATAAATGGGTGTATAGGGCAGAATACTAGTAGGGTTTTAATTGATATTTTGTTAGACTATGGACATCCTTTTGAAGAAAATTTTAGCAATGTTTCATTGTGATTCAAGATAGATGATACTACAACTTATCTACTTTGTTTTGAATATCAATAAAATAAATATAATTATCGACCAAAAAAATGATTAAAAAATTTATGATTTTCAATAAGTATTAAAAATAGAATGATTTGAAAGAGATATATAAAATACAATTATAAAGAATACAAATAATAATTAGGTTTATTTTTTTAATATAAATATTTGTATTTAATTTAAACTAAATCAAATCCCTATAATTTTTTTTATTATCTATAATTTGAGATGAAAAATAATTATTAAAATTTATATATCTATTTAGAAAAAATATTTTATTTACTATATTATAAAAATTAAAAATTAAAGATTAAAAATTATAAAAATTAAATTTAAAATAGATATTTCTTTCTTAAAATTAGAGGGAAATACGCAAAACAATCTTAAAAATCTACCATTCCTAAAAAATTGCTACAATAACACCAAATTTAAAAAAAAAATCATATTGTAGATAAATTATTTTTACAATATCTTAAATTTAAAAATATAAATCTTAACTTTACAAAATTCAAGTTTATTTTGAAAGAAAAAATAATAATCACTTTTGATTGGTGCAAACTAATTCACACACACACACACACACACACACACACACACACACACACACACACACACATACACACACACATACATACATACATACATACATACATACATATATATATATATATATATATATATATATATATATACATAGATATACATATATACATATTGACATATATATACATATACATATATATATGTATATGTATATATGTATATATATGTATATGTATATATGTATATGTATATGTATATATGTATATGTGTATATATATATACATATATACATATATACATATACATATACATACACATACATATACAGATATATATATATACATATATATACATATACATACATATATATGCATATATATAGTGTGTGTGTGTGTGTTATTAAGTTACTTAATATAAAATAGTTAAATTAAATAATAAAGTTGTATAAAGTAATATTCGAATAAACAAATATTGATTTTTTTAAAATCATATTATACTAAGCAACACTTAACAATGCTACTATCAAATTTAAATACATTATGTAATGCCCCGCCAAGAAACCCTAGAGGATCTAACTAAACAAACTTTAACAAGAGTGAAATATTTTTTTTCAACATTAAAATAACATCCTATAATAGTGAAAGGATAAGATTAAGCTTAAATGCATAAGTGTAATAAAACTACTAGCTCATCCTCTAAGGTTCCTCAACATTGTTACTATTCTAATAATATAGCATTTAAGGAATTAAATATAATCAAAGCTAACATTAGATGCATATAAAAGAATATTCCAAAAGAACAACTAAAAAAACTCATTCATGCATAATACTGAAGCATAAAACTACATTACACAAGAAATATTTTTTAGAGTTGCAATCATTGAATAATCAGTAACAATAGTCTATTACAATATGCAAAGAAATGAATGGTGAAAAAGAACATATTCAATTACATATGATCATTATTTCTATTTGCCAATGTAAAAACCTATCATCTAAGTCTCATTTTAGTTGCATCTTAAATCATAATTACATCATTCACTACATAGGCATGAACATATATAACTGCAACTGATTTAAGCATAAGTACAACATGATAGGTGCATAAAATCTCTATATGACTCACTGAGCTAATCATATACAACAGTGGCAATCTGGAGCATGAACAAATCTAATATATGCACAGATAGGTTCAAAATCCTCTATGGAAGAAGGCAACTACCACTCAACCATGTGGAACCCAAATGACCAGCCCCCATTCCACAAGATAACATAAGGCCCTCAAGAATAAAAACAAGGAAATAAAACACATGATCTAAATACACTTCCACTAGGTAAAGACACAATCAAGACATACATCTACATAAAAATCCAAAAAAAAATACTGCAGAGGTTACAATCATAGAGACAAGACACTAGTGCACACAATGGGAGAGTGTCATCGCATAGATTGATATGGGTTATCCTGGTAGGTCTCCATAGGCCATGGCCCCCATTGTATGTTATCCTAGTAGCCTCTCTTGACTCCAATCCCCCATTCAAGTCTCATGTAGAATCAACATACCTTTCTAGAGGACAAGGTAGTTGATCATGCCATTCTGGACCTTCCCACATCATCTTGAGCCTAAACGAGCACTCAAACCCTAAGCAGAACATACATTATATTGCTTAATGTGTTTAACTACCGAACCCCCTAATACATTCATTAGGTTATCACATATTAAGAAACTCTCCTAATGGGTTATCTTGGCAATCACTTTAGGATCCCGAACCCCATGGAGAGCCACTCCCCCTTATGACACTAAGCCTACGCTAAAAAGATGGACTCCAAAACATAAAATGAACATTGACCAATTTACATGAGAATGAGATCCAAAGACAAAACTACCATAACACTTGGCCACATACATTCACTACATAGGAAGAACATGCAAGTGGTATCATAGACGACCTATACAAATCAACCCACAATTACAAAACCAATGATGGCAAATGACATAAACTAACCAATGAGTACTAACATATATGCATGCACCATTAACTAAAACATCCTCATAACAATTTTTCTAATATGAATCAGTTTAAAAAAAATAACTAGGAGAGGAATAACAGGTGTCTGATGTGACTTCAATGAGGGTTTTTCTTTGAGGGGCCACCCTCTCAATCATGGAGGAGGTGGCAATCCTCCTCCACACTAGTTTGATTCTTTCCATTTCATTCCTTTTCCTGCATTTATTGTTCTTTGTTGCCACATTATTTCTCATTCATTTTTTGGGTGTCCTTTATTGTGCAGGCTCATGTGGCAGTTAATGCACCCTAATGGAGATCGACTCCAAAGGAGGGGCTTCAAAAAATGATAATACGGATGTGATAGGGAGTGCACAGGCAAGGGAAAATCCAAAGACATTCAAAGATGTCATTTCGCAGTCGATCCCAGATATCTCAAAAGGTGCTAGGTTTGTATCTGTAGGCGATTATGGCGTTGCGGGTAAACCAGGTAAGGACCTTAGTTTTTCTTTGGGATCCCTATCTACCACTCCTAATGATTTCATGATTAATGGAATTTCTCTTAAGAAAAGTAGGTTAAAAAATGCTGCAATATTCTTTGTTACGGTTGACATTGATAAGTGTCTTGCTCATAAATTCCTTGATGACTGGTTCAAAAATGTTTAGAATGTTAAATTGGGGTTTCATGTTTCGCTTTGTAGATTGATTCAAAAAGGTTTGTTTGTAATTTTTTTCAATGATCATAAATCTCAATCTGAAGCTCTTTAAAAACAATATTGGACTTTTGGTAGATGTCCTTTTCATGCCCTAGATTGGACACCTGAGGCCACTAACGAAGAAATATTGGCAATTTTGTGCCCTAGGTGGAAACTAGTGAAGAATGTCCCTCTGTTATTTTAGAGACTTGTTCCCCAATTGATTGAACCGATTGGCAAAGTTATCCGCATGAATAGTTTAGCCAGTTTTATCCCGCACTTGGATGCTAGGGTTTTAGTATCAATTAACCTTGGTATTGATGTTCCTAACTCTCAATATTAATGTGGGGGATGATTATTTTTCCTACCTTATTAAGATTTTAGGGGAATTCAATGCATGCTTCCTCTATAGAAAAGAGGGACATATTTAAAAGAATTGTCCCATCATTAACCAGAAGAAAGGTGTGTAAAAACCCCGTAAGGGAACACATGAATTATTAATCGTTGCTAAAGATCCTTTTCCCTTAAAGGCTTCTTCTCCTCTCATGGAAAAACATGACTCCCTGAGTAAGTCAGTTAAAAATACCATGGCTAAAACTAATAAGGATTTACTCGTCTTTGATAAGAATGCAGATTTTGGTAAATTTAATGAGGGTCCCCCACCACTTTCTACAATTGTAGAAGTCATTGATCATATGGATAAAGATCAAGAAGAGGGATTTCAAATGGTGGGTAGAAACCTGAGGAAGAGGAGAAGGAAAAATGCCCAACAGTTGACACTTAAGAAAATTAGGGCAACTAACCCTAAAAACATTGAAAAAGATAATGGTAGAAATGTTGTAGAGAGAAATGTTATATCAAGATGTGCATGAATTATATCTAGAGAGAAGATTCTCAGGTACGAATGCCAATACCTCCCTGGTCAAATCTATGGTTAGAAATTTTGAAGGGCTGGACCAAAATAGTAGTGAATGACGTAAGGTAGGAACCCCTGTTGGGACTCCCAACAAACATGAACCTCATAGAGATTCTTTTAAAATGGATGTGTCATATGATCCTTCTATTTCTAGTGACCCTGGAGTGGTGGAAGGACGTACCCCTCTTACCCAATTCACTACTGAGTTGACCATGGCCCTTTCCCCTAAGAAGTTTGTTGAGATTGTAGATAATTGCATTATTGAGGTCATTGTTGCTGACCCTAGTAGTGGTATCCCTAACAGGAGTGAGTCATCAGCAGATGTTGTTGATGTTCCTGGTTGCAATAGAGATAGATTAACCACACATGGACCTAATATTGGGGGTGAGGTGGCCATCAGTCAACCTGATCCCAATAAGGATTTAGACTATAGAGATGACTCCCAATTTGAGGAGTATTTTGTGGAGGAGGGAGAAGAGATGGTTGACAATGAGAGAACTAACCCTAAGCCTATAGGAGGAGAAGAGGTAGGCCACTAGGGTCCAAAGAAAAAGGCTCATCTAATAGAAGGAAGACAAAAGATACGAAGGAACTCCCTAAATGCTTCAGCAGTTTCAAGACTACCAAGGAGACATAATCAATCCCCTTTGACATGATGAAGTGTATTTCATGGAATATCAGAGGTCTAGAATCACCAGATAGGAATCAAATAGTTAGGAGATTTATTAATCAACATAGAGATGCAAACATGGTTATGTTGCAAGATCTTAAAGTAGTTAAGTTTACTCTCGAGGTCAATCTTGATTTCATATGGAGAGATTCTATCAAAATTTGCACAGATCATGATAAAGGGAGAGGGGGAGTGGGGCTCCTTATCAACCCTAAATGGAAGTAGCACATCATTAGTCAAGGGCACTCACCATGTAATAGAGTGGTTTGGGCACAATCAACATTAACAACTCAGTTATTGGTATTTGTTCAGCATATGGTGCTAATAACTATAGGGAGAGGGCTGAGATGTGGGATTGGATATCTTTTCTTCCTATTGTCCCTTGGGTAATAGGGGGGACTTTAATATGATTGAAAGCCATAAGGATAAAACTAGTGGTGCATCTATGGAGTGGAAGGGGTTTGAAAAGTTACATTGGGATAGGATGAATAATTGTAAGAATGTCTTTGAATGGATAGATTTTATGCATACAAGGATCTTTTACTTTCACATCGAATGAGTAGGGAAACCTAGTGGTAGTTTGGTTGGTTTCCCTGTCTGATCATCATCTGGTCATCTCTCACATAAGGATGGGTGACACACTGACCAAGCAAGGGAGGGTGGAGACAAATTTATACTCAATACTCAACTTCTTAAGGATCAAGATGTGCTTGTTTCTATTAATATTATTAGGATTCTTATCAAAGGGAACAAGAACATGCATTCCCATATCAGCAAATGGAATCAGAATGTTAAAAGTTGGCAAAACCTATTGCAAGATATTGGACAAAAAGAAGCTAAAGATAATATATTTCAGGAGAGATCCCTAACTAATGAGCTCCATCAGGTGGAAGAAAAAATTTAGAGCAACCCAAAAAATATTGAGTTTTCTAGTAGAATTGCCTAGGTTAGGGACACTCTAAAGAGACACCAACAAGTTAAAATTAAAGGAGCTATGGTTAGGGACCGTATCAATTCGATGCAATTTGGAGACAAAGGGATTAAGTTCTTCTTCAATCTACTTAGAAGCAAAATAGAGAGAAGATTGATAGATTGTGGGTTGACAAAAAGGAGTTTTTCGAGGTAGAAAACATCAAAGAAGCCTTTGCCTTATTCTACAAGAATATCTTCTCTTCTAAAAATTCTAGTGCATCTTAGAAATCTAGAGAGAAATGGAGATATCTTATCCTCAATAGAATTTTAGAGGAAAATCCCTGAGCTCTCAAGCAAGCAATATCTATTGAGGAAGTGGAGAAAGTCATACGGTCTCTGAACAATGACAAAGCTTCGGGCCCGAATGGATTTCCTCTTGAATTTTATAAAGCCAATATGAGTTGGATTAGAAAAGACCTTCATTAACTATATGTTGAGGCTCTGGGGAAAGGATCCCTAGGAGACTTCATAAATAAAAGGATTATTAAATTGTTACCTAAGGAAGGAGACAAGACACCAATAAAAAATTGGAGACCTATTACTCTCCTCAATGTGTCTTATAAGATATTGGCCAAAATTATAGCCCTTGGATTGGAAAATGTATTGCCTAAATTCATCTGTCCTACGCAAACAGGTTTCATCAAGGGGAGATTCATACTTGAGAACCTAATTACCAGCAGGGAAGCAATGGACTAGGCCAAAGTTATTAGGCAAAATGTTGCAATGTTTATTTTAGATTTTGAGAAATCCTATGATAGAGTTGAATGGGATTTTATTATGATGATGCTAGAAGCATTCAATTTTCCCCCTGAGTTCTATCACTATGTGAAAGTGTTACTCAAAGATGCATCCGCACAGGTTGAGGTAAATGGTTCTCTTACTCAATTTATAAAAATTAGAAAGGTCCATCAGGAAGGGATACCCCCTTGCCTTGGCTTTGTTTTCCATTTCCTCTGATGCATTGTACTACTTATTAAGAGATTACACTATTTCCCCTAACATCAGAGGTGTTGTGCTTCCTCATGGTTCAGATCTGTTGAACATCCATTTTGTAGATGATACCGCTCTATTTGTGGAGCTATCTAAACAAAACTTGAAATCCCTTAACAATAAAATCAAATTCCTTGGAAAAATATCAGGGGCCAAAATCTCTCAAGCTAAGTCCATCCTTCTTAGGTGGAAGGAGGATCCTTTGGATTGGTTGGGTCAATTTGGTTTTCAGTGGGGAGGAGCCAGTAAGATATTAAGGTACTTGGGAATACCCTTCTCCATCTCCCCTTCCCTTATAGAAATGTGGATATGGATTATAGGGAAGACAGAGAAGAAGTTGAATAAGTGGAACAATAAATATCTTTCCCTAGCAGGTTAGCCAGAAGGCTCTCTCATCCTACAGTATCTATTACTCCTCTATCTAGATGTTTTGCAACTATCAAATCTTGGAAATTCAAAAAATCATAAGGAAGCTTTTATGGTCTGATGGCCAAGGGAACAATAAAATACATGTAGTCAAATGGAATTGGTGTCATATTGAGAAGAGGTTGGGAGGGCTCAGATTGAAATATTTGAGACTTCAAGGGATTGTGCTTGATGCTAAGTGGATATTTTAAACGTTGGAATGTCCTTGTTAGAAACAACATTGAGAAGGAAGTTCCTAAAGGGGCCAAATCGTGGAAGTCTCTACCCTTTTGTGATCTGGTGGGTGGAGGTTTCCCAGTCTTAGTGCAGGGGACATGTGTGTTTAAATCTATATGGAGGGCCTAGGAAATTGTGAGACCTTACATCACCAATAATAGCGCCAACAACAATTACCTCATTCATGGAGAAAGATCTATTTGGTGAAATCTGTATCACACCTCAAAGCCACTTGCCCTTACTCAGGGCTTGTATGCCAGAGCATGGGCTAATAAAGGTATCTATTGCTTTAAAGATACTATTGATAATGATAAGCTTATGAGTTGGGAGGTACTTAGTAACAAATATGACCTTAATGCTTCTCATAGAAGAACTTATAATATGGTTAGAAGTGCCTGTAGTGTTCTTCAATTGCCTAAATTGTGTAATGTGGATAATAATAGATTTATATCGTACAAATGGAAGGATAATATTCTTCTCTCTGATGTTAAGTCTATCATTGTTTATAACACTCTTTCTTATGATGAGTCTGTAATCAATCATGCTAACAACTTGTGGTATGCAGATTTAACAATAACATAGTGGCAAGAAATGTTTGCAAGTTTATGGAGCAGCCCCATTGCTCCTAAAAATAAATATTTTAAATGGCTTATGTTCATTAACAAATTTCCTTTTTGAAAAGATTAGTCAAGTATTGATGTGTGTAATATATGTAGAATACTTGAATCTGTTAGGAAATGGGAAGGACAACTAAGAGGGGGGGGGGGTGAATCAGTTGTTAACCAATTTTCATAAATTATAACCCAAATGCAAATTATTCCAACTTAAACTTAGTGCCGACAAACCAAAGTTAAATGTCAGTAAAACAGATTAACAGTTATAGCAATGTTGGTATAACTTAATGTATGAAACAGAAAGAGAAATAACATCCACAACACATGACACAAATATTTATACGTGGAAACCCGGTAAGGAAAAAACCACTGTGGGAAACCTTACCCACAATCAGATGATACTACTGTAGATAGTATGTGTAGACAAATGGGGTTTGCACATGCAAAAAGGCCAACCACCTAGAGCTCATTGCTCAATCACAAAATAGGAGTCACACTTCAAATAATCACAATTTCTACATGATTCACACAAGCATCTTCTTTTCTACTCTTCAATATACACTCACACAATTACCATTCCCTACCATCATATTTCACAAATGAGATCTTGCAATCATTTATACAAAACCTAAGACCACATGATGAGGTCGGCTCACTAAATGATATTATAATTAAATTAATTACAAATAAGTCTCAATATGTCAGCTCAATACAATTACATATTATCCAGTCAATAAACCATCTCCATAACGTATTGTGCTGGTCTAGAATTAGACATCACGTACTGGTCCATAACCTAGACCTATCTATTGGTAAAGGCAAATCTGTCAAGCCGATTAGACAAATAAGAAAAACACCAAATCCATATCTTTGACATTACTAAATGATTTCCAGATGATAACAAATCATCATCACTGCCAGTGAATAATATATCTTGTTGGTGAACAATATATCAGTGACTATGTATAAGCCAATATCCATGTTGGGACCACAATGTGTCGGTGCAATAGTAAACCAATATAACCATAGATCCAAAACAACAATGTAGACCTCCAAGAAGACAAGTGTTGACATGAATGAAAATACCAATGCAACACATGACGAAGTCATCCATAATACCAACAATATCCCCCTTTGGCATTGATGTCAATAGTAGATGGAAAAACATGTAAGTGCCAAAAATAGAATGCCAAAAACCAATGACCAACAATCTCCCAAAGATAGATCAATACAAAGTTTGTTACATAACCAAAATACATCTCTCCAAAGGAATAATGTTTTTCCATAGATATCTCTCCCCCTTTGACATCAAATGCCAAAGCAGTTAAGAATTAAAAAACAATCATATAACTAACTACTCCCCCTGAGCAGTAGCTCTCGTCCATCAAAGCCGGAAAAATATTTCACTATTAGTTCCTATCGGTTTGATGCCAATCTTCATCACTCAAGTCTCTATCGGTGGGGAAATTACCCCAAGCTACTCTATGAGATATTCAAATGTTTCCTTAGGCAAAGGCTTAGTAAAGATATCTGCAATTTTCTCTTTAGTATTCACATAAACCAATATAGCTTCATTTGCTTCAACATTCTCTTTCAGAAAATTATACTTAATAGAAACATGTTTTGTCTTAGAGTGAAATATCAGATTCTTTGATATATCAATTGCTGCTTAAGTATCACAATAAATGATGATCGATTCTTTGCATTTTACCTTTATATCCTTCAACATTTGCTTGATCCATAATACTTGAGTACAATTAGTTGTTGCTACAACATATTCTGATTCAGTTGTAGATAATGATGTACAAGTTTGCTTCTTACTTATTCATGAAATCAATCTTCTTCCAAGGAAGAATGCACTGCTAGTGGTATTCTTTCTGTCATCTACGTCTCCTGCCCAATTTGCTTTAGTATATGCACATAAATCAAAATTGTCATCTTTAGGATACCATAAACCAATACTTGGTGTGCCTTGTAGGTACCGAAAAATCCTTTTAACTATTGATTCATGATTTTCTTTAGTATTTCTTTGAAATATAGATATAATACATACTGCATTCATTATATTAGGTCTTGTTTGTGTCAAATACAATAAACCTCCAATCATAGATTTGTACCTTGTTAGATTGATAGGAGCTGAGTCATCCTTCGATGTCAATTTATCAGTTGTAGTCATAGGAGTACTTACCGGTTTAGAGTTTTCCATACGAAATTTCTTCAAAATTTCATTTAAGTACTTTATTTGACATATGAATATACCTTTATCAGTTTGTGAAATTTGTAAACCTAAAAAGAATTTTATCTCTCCAATCATAGACATTTCAAATTCTTCCTATATCCTAATAGCAAAGTCTTTACATAAATCGTCTTCACCTCCAAAAATGATATCATCCACAAAAACTTCAATAACCAAAATATCATAATTGGTAACTTTGTAATACAAATTGCTATCAACATTACCTTTTGTGTAACTAAGCTTCAAAAGATATTTATCCAATCTAGCATACCAAGCTCTGGGAGCTTGCTTCAATCCATATAAACCTTTCCTTAACCTACAAACCATATTCTTATCTTTTGTCAAACAAAATCTATCAGGTTGTTCAATGTAAACTTCCTCTTGAGGATCTCCATTAAAAAATTCACATTTTACATCCATCTGATAAACTTTAGAGTTCTTCTAAGCTGCAAATGCAAGAAATAGTCTAACTGCCTCAATTTTGGCTACTGGTGCAAAGGTTTCATTGTAATCTATTCCTTCTTTCCATGAATAACCTTTACAAACTAATATTTCTTTGTTCCTGATTACTTCACAATCTTCATTAAGTTTATTTTTGAATACCTATTTAGTTCTAATTACATTTTTTTCTACAGGTCGGAGAACCAATGTCCAAGAATTATTCTTTTCAATTTGTTCTAATTCATCTTCCATTGCTTTTATCCAATATTTATCTTCACATGCTTCAATAACAGATGTTGGTTCAATTTGAGAAAATAAACATACCTCTTCATTTGCCAGTCTTCCTCTAGTCATAACACCTTGATTCATGTTCCCAATTATCTGATTCTCTGAATGATTCAATCTTACATACCTGAGTTTGTTCTGATTTACATTAACAGACCGTTGTTCTTCAGTCACAGTTGAGTTCTCTGATGATGCCGGAGTGAGTGTATCTACATTCTGTACAAGTGCAATCTATGTCGGTTCATATATAATCATTTCTATTACCGGTTCTATAGATCTTTATTCTCCAAAATGTTCATTTATCTTCACATTAGTGCTCTCAATGATTTTCTGCAATCTTTTATTATAGCATCTATATGCCTTACTTCTAGATGAATAACCAAGAAATTGTTAGGTCCCAGAGACAATTGAGAGGGGGGGGGGGTGAATTAGTTGTCCAATAAATTTAACCAAAATTAACTTAACCAAAACTTAGTGCTTAATGTTAGTAAACCAAACTTTAATGCCGGTAGGCAGTTTAACAGTTAATTATAGTACAGGTAAAGTTTAATGCATGAAATAAAAAGACAAATAACACATACAACACATAACACAATTGTTTGTACATGGAAACCCTGTAAGGGGAAAAACCACGGTGAGAAGCCTTACCCACAATGAGATGATACTACTCAAGATAGTATGTGTGTACAATATGGAGTTTGCACATGCAGAAAGGCCAACTACCTAGAGCTCACTGCTGAATTACAAGATGGGAGTCACATTGACTACAATTGGATGATTAAATCCAATGATAATGTATTGCTCAAAATAGCATCTTCTTATGTTGGAATTAGTACCGGTTAAGCTCTGCTAATCTCCTCAATACCTTCTATCAGTCTTCAAATGATGTCTGCATGTATAGCTCTTCTTATTTTTGCATATACCATCTTACAATCCTTTTCGCATTCACATTCCACTTCCACACTCCGATCTCACAAATAAGATCTTACATATATAACAAAGTCAAAGACCAAATGTGTAGGTTGGCTTTACAAAAGATATTACAATAAAATCAATTACATGTAAATTGATATCCGATGTAATATTCAATATATCATGTCAGCTCAAAGCATTTACAACAATAATAAATCATCTCCATAATGTGTCGTGTTGATCTGGAATAGATATTCTTGGTGGTGTATGACCTGGACCTATTTGTCGGTAAAAGAAAATATGCAAACCCAATTAGATCAATAATCAAATCGCCAAAACCAAGTGATCAAAAAATGTCTTCTACATAACCAAGTAATCTCTAGATGATAACGGATCATCCTTAGTGTCAGTGAACAATATAACCTACCAGTAAACAAGATGTCGGTGACTATGTATAAACCACTGAATATATGCCGGTGAACATAACAAGTGTTGACATCAATAACAAAACCAATGCAACAGATCCAAAATACCAACAATCTCCCCCTTTGGCATTGATGGCAACAAAAGATGGAAAAACCATCTAAGTACCAAAGCAGAAATCAAAAACCAAAAACCAGCAATCTCCCGAAGAGATCATTAACCAAAAATCAAAATACATAATATCTTTCCCCTAGGAATAATCTCTCCCCAAAGAATAATGTGTTTTTCCATAATATCTCTCCCCCTTTGACATCAAATTCCAAAGCATAACAAAAACCAGATACAAAAGTTCATAGAACTGTTTACAAAATACCAACTTATACCAAAATACCAAATTATCCAACTACTCCCCTTGAGAAGTATCTCTCCTCATCAAAGCTGGAATAAAAGTTTTCTATGTTAATTATGTCAGTTGATGACAAACATAAACTGTCTAAGTCTCTATCGGTGGGGGTATTACCCCAAGCTGCTCTCTGAGATATTCAAAAGTCTCTTTAGGAAAATGATTAGTAAAATATCTACAATCTGCTCTTTAGTATTCACATAAACCAATTTTACTTCTTTTGCTTCAACATTCTCTTTCAGAAAATTTAATTTGATAGAAACATGTTTAGTTTTAGAGTGAAGTACCCGATTCTTAGATATATCAATTGCTGCCATATTATCACAGTAAATGATAATAGGTTCCTTGAAATTTACCTTTATGTCCTTCAACATTTTCTTGATCCATAATACATGTGTACAATTAGTTGCTGCTGCAACATATTTTGATTCTGTTGTTGATAGTGATGTACAACTCTGTTTCTTGCTCAACCAAGAAATAAGTCTGCTACCAAGAAAAAATGCTCCGTCGGTGGTGATTTTTCTGTCAACTACATCTCCTTCCCAATTCACATCTATGTATGCACATAGATCAAAATTTTCATCTCTAGAATACCATAAACCAATATTTGTAGTGCCTTGTAGATACCAGAAAATACTTTTCACTGCTGATTCATGATTTTCTTTAGGATTACATTGAAATATTGAAACAATACATACTATATTCATAATATCAGGTCTTGTTTGTGTCAAATAAAGTAGACCTCCTATAATAGATTTATATCTTGTTGGAATAACAGGTGCTCATTCATCCTTCAAAGATAATTTATCAGTTGTAGTCATAGGTGTACTTACCAGTTTACAGTTTTTCATGCCAAATTTCTTCAATAACTCCTTCAAGTACTTAGACTGATTAATGAATATAACTTTCACAGTCTGTGAAATCTACAATCCTAATAAGAATTTTATCTCTCCAATCATAGACATTTCAAATTCTTCCTGCATATTTTTTGAAAAGTCTTTACATAATCCATCTTCTCCTCCAAAGATTATATTATCAACAAAAACTTCAATAACCAAGATGTCATCATTAGTCACTTTGAAATATAGATTATTGTCAACATTACCTTTTGTGTAACCAAGCTTCAAAAGATTTTTGTCCAATCTAGCATACCAAGCTCTAGGAGCTTGCTTCAATCCATATAAAGTTTTCCTTAACTTGCAAACCATATCTTTGTCATTTGTCAAAGAGAATCCATCAGGTTGTTTAATGTAAATTTCTTCTTCAAGATCTCCATTCAGAAATGCACATTTAACATCCATTTGATATACTTTGTAATTCTTGTGTGTTGCAAAAGTCAATAGTAGTCTGACTGCCTCAATTCTAGCTACCAGTGCAAAGGTTTTATTGTAATCAATTCCTTCTTTCTATGAATATCCCTTACACACTAGTCTTGCTTTATTTTTTATTACTTTACCATCTTCATTAAGTTTATTTTTGAAAACCCATTTAGTTCCTATTACATTTGTGTCTTTAGGCCAGGGAACCAAAGACCAAGTGTTATACCTTTCAATTTGTTCCAATTCATCTTCCATAGCTTTAATCCAATATTTATCTTCACATGACTCATTAACAGATAGAGGTTCAATTTGAGATAAGACATACCTCTTCATTTGCCAATCTTCCTCTAGTCATAACTCCCTGATATTTATTTCTAATTATTTGACTTTCAGAGTGATTCAATCTTACATACATGGGTGTATTCTCTTGCTGCCTTTCTTCAGTCATTGTAGAATTTATAGATGATGTCGGTGTGACTGGATCAACATTTTGTACCGGTGGATTTTGTATAGGTTCATTTGATATTATCTATATTGCTGGTTCAGAGTCTATGTACCTTGAATTGCCTCTAAATTGCTCATCAATCTTCACATTTGCACTTTCAACAATTTTCTGCAAACTCTTGTTAAAACATCTATATGCCTTGTTCTTAGATGAATAACTAAGAAATATTCCTTCATCACTTCTAGGATCAAATTTTCCAATATACTCATTTCTTCTGATATAGCATTTATTTTCAAATATTCTGAAATACTTAAGAGTAGGAGTATTACCAAATCATAGTTCATGAGGGCTCTTACTAGTTTCACCTTTGATGTGAACTCTTTTGAATGTATAAACAGTTGTATTGACCGCTTCTCTCCAATATACATGAGGTAGGTTTGCTTCAGATAACATACTTCTAGCTGCATCCAGAACAGTTCAGTTCTTCCTTTCCACAACTCCATTCTGCTAGGGCATCCGTGGTGTTGATAATTGTCTTTTGATTCCATTCACTTCATGGAATGTATTAAATTCCTTAGATGTGAATTTGCCTCCTTGATTTGATCTCAAACATTTGATTTTCTTACCGGTTCCATTTTCTACCATTGCCTTGAATAGTTTGAATTTCCCAAATGCTTCAGATTTCTCCCTGAGAAAAGTTACCCGACACATACTAGAATAGTCATTAATGATTAGCATAAAATATCTATCTCCTTGTAAACTTCTAGTTCTCGTTGGACCACATAAATCAGTATGAATTAAATCAAGAACATTGTTAGATTTATCTGGTTTACTCTTGAAAGATTCTCTAGATTTCTTTCCAAATTGACATTCCTTACATACTGGATTGTGAGGTTTAACAATTTTAGGTAAATCTCTTACTCCCTTAGTTGTACGGATTTTCACAATGCAATCAAAATTTGCATGACAAAGTCTCTTATATCATAACCAACTTTCATCAATATGTGCAATCAAACATGTCTTCTCAATGTTATTCAAATGAAAGATATTACCTCTAGTCTGATTACCAGTTGTAATTTCCAAACCAGTTATGTTTAAGATTTTGCATTTACCATTCTTGAATTGTAACTGAAATCCTTTCTAAACTAATTCACCAACACTCAAAAGATTATGCTTCAAACCTTCAACATAGTAAACATTATCAGTATTGTGCTTACCATCAAAAGATATAGTTCCTTTTCCTTTGATCAATCAAGCTTTATCATCTCCAAATCTTACTAGACCTCCATTGTATTCCTGAAAAGTTAAGAATTTACTCCGATCACCAGTCATGTGATTTGAACATGCTGAATCAATGATCCATTCATCCTTATCTTCAACTTTAGCTGCCAGTGCTTGCTCTACCGGTTGAACTGTAGGTGCCATTTGATCTTTTGTTATAGCAACAAAAGCCCATCCATTGTCTGTCGGATCCTCATCAGATTCATCAGTAACTCCTTCATCAGCATAATAACATGATTTGTCTCTATTCTTCTTGAATTTATATTTCAAATAATCAGGGTTAGGCTTATATGTTCTTTTAGCTTCTTCTCTTAATCTTGCATGTCTATCAAGGCATCTAGAAGCCATATGACCAATCTTATTGTAGTTAAAACATTTAAATGGTTCTTTACCTTCATACTTACTTCCAACTGGACCTTTAGGCATTTTCCTTGCAAATAGTGCTTCAAGCTCATCCTGTTCTTCATTCTCCTTTCTGATTTCTTCAACTTCTCTAACATAGAAGGCTTTCCAATCAGATTTATCAGATGATGTCGATAATCCTACAGATGATGATGATGCCTTGAAAGTTAAATCTGTCTTAAGAGTAGCAACAGGACCAAATTCCTTAAGTTCAAAAGCTGAAAGTTTTCCAACCAAAGTATCTCTAGATACTGATGCATTAGGCATTGTTCTCAATTCATTTATAGTACTAACTTTCATTTTATATGTTGGTGGAGAAGCTCTTAAAACTTTAGAAACAATATCATCTTCATTTAAGGTTCCTCCATAACATTTTATACCCAAAAGAATTTCATTTACTCTTTCAATAAAAACATAAATACTTTCATCTTCTTCCATTTTTAGATTTTTATACCTGACCTGGAAGCATTCAATTTTTGCAATTTTGACTATGTTATCTGCTTGATTCAATGTTCCCAACTTGTCCCAAATAGCTTTAGTAGTAGACCTATCTGATAATCCCATGATTTGTTGATCTGACAATACGCTCAAAAGTACTTCTCTTGCTTTGCAATCATTTTCTTCATCTTTAGCCAAGGTTGGTGAATTAGGTTGACCTTGAGTAGGAGCAGTATATCCATTCTTTGTATCATCCCAGATGTCCTTAAAAATGCAATTCAAATGTGTCTCCATCCTGATCTTCCATATGCCATAGTTAGTTCCATCAAGCTTTTGACCATCCTTCTTGAAATAGTTAGTAGACATTGGATCTCCTCAAGTTGTTAAACTTTTGTAAAAGAGGACTAAGCTCTAATACCAATTGTTAGGTCCCAGAGACAACTGAGAGGGGGGGGGGGTGAATAAGTTGTCTAATAAATTCAACTAAAATTAACTCAACCAAAACTTAGTGCTTAATGCTGGTAGATAGTTTAACTGTTAATTATAGTATCGGAAAAGTTAAATGCATGAAACAGAAAGACAAATAACACATACAACACATAACACAGTTGTTTGTACGTGGAAACCCTATAAGAGGAAAAACCATGGTGGGAATCCTTTCCCACAATCAGATGATACTACTGCAGATAGTATGTGTGTACAATATGGAGTCTTCACATGCAGAAAGGCCAACTACCTAGAGCTCACTGCTCAATTACAAGATGGGAGTCACACTGACTACAATTGGATGATTAAATCCAATAATAATGTACTGCTCAAAATAGCATCTTCTTATGGTGGATTCAATACCGGTTAAGCTTTGCTAATCTCCTCAATACCTTCCTTCAATCTTCAAATGATGTCTATGTGTATAGCTCTGCTTATTTTTGCATATACCTTCTTACAATCCTTTTCGCATTCGCATTCCACTTCCACACTTCGATCTCACAAGTAAGATCTTACATATATACCGAAGCCAAAGACCAAATGTGTAGGTCAGCTTTACAAAAGATATTACAATAAAATCAATTGCAAGTAAATCAATATCTGATGCAATATTCAATACAACATGTCGGTTCAATGCATTTACAACAATAATAAATCATCTCCATAACATGTCGTGCTGATCTGGAATAGATATTCGTGCCGGTGTATAACCTAGACCTATTTGCCGGTAAAAGAAAATATGCAAACCTAATTAGATCAATAATCAAATCGCCAAAACCAAGTGATCAAATAATGTCTTTGACATAACCAAGTAATCTCCAGATGATAATGGATCATCCTTAGTGCCGGTGAACAAGATGTCAGTGACTGTGCATAAGCCACCGAGTATATATCGGTGAGCATAACAAGTGCTGACATCAATGACAAAACCAATGCAACACATCCAAAATACCAACAGAAATATTCATTCATCACTTCAAGGATCAGATTTGCCAACATACTTATCTCTTCTAATATAACATTTGCTTCCAAATATTCTGAAATATTTGCTTCCATCAACATTTGCTTCTCTCCAATACACTTGAGGTAAATTTTCTTCCATCAACATGGTTCTTGCTACATCTAGAATAGTTTTGTTCTTCCTTTCCACAACTCCATTGTGTTGGGGTGTCCGGGGTGCTTATAGTTGTCTTTTGATTCCATTTACTTCATAGAATGCATTAAATTCTCAAGATGTAAATTCTCCTCCTTGATCTGATCTCAAACATTTGATTTTATTGCCAGTTTCATTCTCTACCATTGCCTTGAATATCTTGAATCTTCCAAAAGCTTTCGATTTCTCTCTAAGAAAAGTAACCCAACACATTCTAGAATAATCATCAATTATTAGCATAAAGTATCGATCACCCTGTAGACTTCTTGTTCTTGCTAGACCACATAAATCGGTATGAGTAAAATTGAGAGTATTATTGGATTTATCAGTAATGCTCTTAAAAGTTGTTCAAACTTGCTTTCTCATTTGACATTCCTTACATACCAGATTATGAGGTTTCACAATCTTAGGTAAATGCCTTACTACCTTAGTTGAACCGATCTTTACAATGCAATCAAAATTCACATGACAGAGTCTTTTATGCCATAACCAACATTCATCAATGTGTGCAATAAAGCATGTCTTCTCACTTGTATTCAAATAAAATATATTACCTTTAGTATAATTACCGATTGCAATCTCCAATCCAGTTTGGTTTATGATTTTGCATTTTACATTCTTGAATTGTAACTAAAATCCTTTTTCCACTAACTGAGCAACATTCAAAAGATTATGCTTCAAACCTTCTACATAATAAACATTGTTAGTATTATTCTTACCATCCAAAGATATAGTACCTTTTCCTTTGATTAAACAAGATTTATCATCTCCAAACCTTACTAGATCTCTATGAATTTCCTGAAATGATATGAATTTGGTTTTATCTCCAGTCATATGATGTGAGCACCCACTATCTATAATCCATTCATCCTTTTCATCAATTTTTGTTGCCACTACCTACTCTACCAGTTTGACAATAGGTGCTGGTGAATCTTCCTTTAATGCGATGAATGCCCATCCACTATCTTTTGGATCTTCACCTGAGTCATTTGTAACACCTTCATTTGCAAAGTAACATGACTTATCTTTGTTTTTCTTATATTTGTATCTCTGATATTCAGGGTTAGGTTTATATGTTCTTCTTGCTTCCTGCCTTAGTCTAGCATGTCTATCAGGACACCTAGAAGCCATATGACCAACTTTATTGCAGTTAAAACATTTGAAAGGTGCTTTACCTTCATACTTACTTCTTGTTGGACCTTTAGGCATCTTCCTTGCGAATAGTGCTTCAAGTTCTTCAAGTTCTTCATTTTCTCTCCTCATATCTTCAATTTCTCTTGCATAAAGTGCTTTCCAATCAGTTTTTTCAGATGATGATGATGATGTTGTTGATGATGATGCTTTAAAAGCTAAATCAGTTTTGATTGTAGCAACAGGACCAAACTCTTCAAGTTCAAATGCTAAAAGTTTTCCAACCAAAGTATCTCTAGAAATTGATGTATTAGGCATTGTTCTCAATTTATTAATAGAAGTCACTTTAATTTTGTAAGTTGGTGGCAATGCTCTGAAAACTTTAAAAACAATTTCATCTTCACTTAAAGTGCCTCCACAACATTGTATTCTTAAAACAATTCCATTAACTCTTTCCATACATACAGAAATTATTTCATCTTCTTCCATTTTTAAATTTTCATACCTAACCCGGTAACATTCCAGCTTTGCAATTTTGTTAGTGGTATCTCCTTCATTTAGTGTTTCTAGTTTATCCAAACTAGCTTTAGTAGTAGATTGATTTGATAATCTTACGATTTGCTAATCTGATAATTCGCTCAGAAGTGCTTCTCTTGCTTTGCAATCATTCTCTTGATCTTTACCTAGTGTCAATGGATTAGGTTGATTCGAAGTAGGACCAACCTAGCCATTCTTAGTAACATCCCATATATCTCTTCCAATGCAATTCAGATGTGTTTCCATTCTGATCTTCCATATACCATAGTTAGTTCCATCAAGTTTCGAACTGTCCTTCCTGAAAACATTTATTGCCATAGAATCTCCTCAAGTTGTTAGGCTTCTGCAAAAAAGGACTTACCTCTAATACCAATTGTTAGGAACCAGGAAGGACAACTGAGAAGTGGGGGGGATGAATCAATTGTTAACCAGTTTTCATAAATTATAAGCCAAATGCCAATTATTCCAAATTAAACATAGTGTCAGCAAACCAAAGTTAAATGTCGGTAAAACAGATTAAAAGTTATAGTAGTGCTAGTATAACTTAATGCATGAAATATAAAGAGAAACAACATCCACAACACATGATATAGAAATTTATAGGTGGAAACTTGGTAAGGAAAAAACCATAGTGGGAAACCTTACCCACAATGAGATGATACTACTCCAGATAGTATGTGTATACAAATGGGGTCTGCACATGTAGAAATGCCAACCGCCTAGAGCTCACTGCTCAATCACAAAATAGGAGTCATGCTGACTATAGAATTGGATGGTTAAATCCAATGATAATGTACTGCACAAAATAACATCTGCAATGTTGGATTTAGTACCGGTTAAGCTCTAAACATGAGTGCCAATAACCTTCCTTCAACCTTCAAATAATGTATGCATGATTCATACTAGAATCTTCTCTTCCGCTCTTCAACATACACTCACACAATTACCATTCCATACCATCATATCTCACAAATGAGATCTTACAATCATTTATACAAAACCTAAGACCACATGATATGGTCGGCTCACTAAATGATATTGCAATTAAATTAATTACAAATAAGTCTCAATATGTCAGCTCAATACAATTACATATTATCCAATCAATAAACCACCTCTATAACGTGTTGTGTTGATCTGGAATCAGACATCACGTACCGATCCATAACATAGACCTATCTATCGGTAAAGGCAAATCTGTCCAGATGACTAGACGAATAAGAAAAACACCGAATCCAAACTTCCAATCCATGTCTTCGACATAACCAAGTGATCTCCAGATGATAACAAGTCATCATCATTTCTGGTGAACAATATACCGGTGACTGTGTATAAGCCAATATCCATGTTGGGACCACAATGTGTTGGTGCAACAATAAACCAATATAACCATAGAGCTAAAACAACAATGTAGACCTCCAAGAAGACAAGCGTTGACATCAATGAAAAAACCAATGCAACACATGACAAAGTCATCCATAATACCAATAGAATCTGCAAGACATATTTTATTTGAGTGCAATATTGCTAAAGAGATCTCGTTAATGTTTTCCAATTCTATTCCTAATCAGGTTAACATTATGGAAATTCTTACTGGTCACATTCATGGTTTGAAAAAAGACACTAATTTGTTTTGGCATATTCTTTCTATTTATATTTTATGGTACATCTGTGGTCCAAGAGCACCCTTCCAAACTCTTTTTCTTTCTTGTTTTGTTGGTGTTATGCTTCTCATGAAGCCATTGTACATAAAATAATGAGCCATGTGCTCATAGGTCCTAGTGGAGATCTTAGGGGTCATGAGTCAAGATTGTGATTTTCTTGAAAATGGAGGGTATGTGTGTCCTGGAGGTGTTTAGGGGTCCTTCATATCATGGTGGTGTCCTTAGGTTGGCCCAATGTGGGTCTAGGAGTCATAAAAAGCAACATTGGGAAAGTTGCTCAAAAGTTGCAAAAGTTGCATGACAACTTTTAAAAGTTGTCAATCAACTTTTCCACCATGTTGTCAAGTTCTTTAGGTTAGCATGGAAAACCCTAGTTTGGGCACACAGACCAAGGCAATGGTAGTATAAGTACTTGCAAACACTAAATTCATGGGTTGGATGTCAGACTTTGTACGGCCCTAGCAAAACGATGAGACTGAGGTTGTAAAACTATTACCAGTTAGTTTGAATGAAGAAAACAAGCAAGTTAATGGATTGAGAAATGTCTGAATCTATGTGGGATATTTTTCATGGTGTAAATATTTTCATTTCAAGCAATTAGTTTAGGTTTTTACTTGTAGATTGAATAAGTTTGTAAATAGTTTGAAAACTATCTTCTTACTGTCCAGTTTTGGACAGGATTGTGTAAATGAAGTCTTAACTCCATTCCCCGTTGTGGAACCACCATGAAACCATGGGGAATGGATGTGAAGACTCCATTCTATAGTCCCAAGCAAGAAAGGCCCTTGAAAATGCAGGAAGGCCAAGCAAAGACCTACTCCTAGGCGAGACTGGACAGTGCCCGGTTAGGAGAGGTTAGATTGCAGAGGTCTTGGAGAGCAAGGTTGGATAGAAGTGATTACATCCTTTGGAGGAGGTGTAGAGGAGTGTTAGAAGAATCATTGGTGTGAAGGAGGAGCCTCAACCAATCCAAACAAGGTGGCTAACATAGAAAACCTTCACTGTGACCTAGGCAGACCACAAAACCCTCACAAAACCCTTAAAAACCCCAAAATTTGCCCTAGGCACTGTATGGCCACTTGGAGGCCCAAAACCTAGAAAATCCTTGAGCCCTTGCCAATTGAATGGTAGTCCATTTTGGGAATTAGGGTTGATTGTGCATCATTTGTGAGATGGAGCCCTAGAAGACTGGTTAGGAGGCCTAATTGGTCCTAATCCTTGTAGCCCTTTTTGAAGGCAAAACCCCAAATTTGTGAAATCGGTAAGGGGTTAGAATCTTGAAACCTCTCGAGGGCCTATAAATGGGTGGAAAAACCTTAAATAGACCTAAAACAACCTTGCTAAGACCTTGGAAGGTGTGGAACAAGATTAGCCCTTATTAGCCATAGTAAGGGAGTTTTTGAGTCTCATGTGTAGGTGGGACCTTAGGAGCAACAAAGCAACTCATTGGTGGGTGGATTGGGCAAGGTCATGGGATTACTCAAGAAAAGGAAGTCCTAGAGACCCTAGGGTGTGAGGAGAACACCAAGTGATCCAAGGAAAGGATCCAAGAGCATAGACTAGGCTAGTCTATCCCAACTCCATCCCATCAGATAGGTATCAGAGCAAGTGAAAGACTTGTTGGACTGTGTATGTCTCTATATATTGGTGAATCAGTAGGGGAGAGTAGAATGGTTACTAATGTAGAGCTGGCTAGAGAGGTAGAAGAGCAGAAGGAGAAGAATAGACGCCTTGAAGCAGCAATGAGTGAGATAAGGGATAAACAGTAGAAAGTGGTGGAACAGAGAACACATGAACCTTGGGATGAAGACACCAAGGGTAAAGGTAAGAAGACTATAGATATAGATGATATTATCCCTAAACTTGATCCCTTGTTTAATGAAGAACCTTTTGTGAAGGCTATTAAGGCCTTGAACACCAAAGCCTTTGAAGGATTGCCACATTTTAGTGGAAGAATGGACATAGACACCATTATGGAATGGATTGAGGGCATGGAAAACTACTTTGAGTGTGAAGGAGTGACAGAGGATTAGAAGGTTAAAGTTGCCAAATCAAGAATGAGGGGAGCAGCTTTGACATGGTGGAAGTACCTGCAAGAGGA
This sequence comes from Cryptomeria japonica, assembly GCF_030272615.1. Lineage (NCBI taxonomy): Eukaryota > Viridiplantae > Streptophyta > Pinopsida > Cupressales > Cupressaceae > Cryptomeria > Cryptomeria japonica. Next base: position 135,557,219 of record NC_081409.1, read on the forward strand.
AAGGGTTAGTATGGGAAAGCTACCTAATGCAAATTGGAAAGCTATGGTGTGTAAGATTAAGGAGAACTACTTACCAGAGGATTATGAAGTCCAACTTCATAAGAAGAGACAAGGATTGAAGCAGAAGGATCTTGATGTAACTTCCTACACCGAAGAATTCCAAAAACTTTGTCTTGGATCAAAGGTTCAAGAAGATGAATCCATTAAGGTGGCTAGGTATCTAAGCGGCCTAAAGTGGAACATACAAGAGGAGATAAGCCTATGGACTCCTACTACTATTCAGAAATGCCATCAGCTTGCTATCAAGGTAGAAGAGAGGAACAAAAGGAAAGGAGACTCCAATAACAGGGGTAGAGGCAGAGGTAGAGACCAAGTGAATCACCGAGGTGGTTACCAAAGCAAGACAAATGAGCTAAGAAACCAAGGAGAAGCCAAGTTGACTGAGCATGGTAGTGAAACCAATCTCAGAGGAGGACACTCTAGAGGAAGAGGTGCACAAGGTGGTCCAAATAGGGGTAGAGGTAATGGCAGAGGTAACTCCTATTTTGCAATAATGAAGTGTTACAATTATGGACAATTGGGACACCCGGCATATAGATGCCCTGAAAAACCTACATCATCAAACAATGGGAAGAGGGTTGCATATGCACAAGAAGAGTCTTCAAGCAACAAGACACCGGATGTGGACCAAATTGAATCAAAATTTGGTGAGAATCTAATGTTCAATAGGATTTTGATCAGACAGCCAGTTAAGGAGGAACCCAAACATAGGAGAGCATTGTTTAGGGTGAGATGCAAGATTCTTGGTAAACTATGCAAGGTGATAGTTGATACAGGCTCAACTGACAACATCATCTCAGAAGAGGTAGTTAGGAAGTTGAAACTCACAAGAATACCCCACACCAATCCTTACAAAGTGACTTGGTTGAACAAAGGACAGAGTGTGCTAGTCAATGAGCATACTTGGGTAGAGTTTTCTATTGGAGGATATAAGGATAAGATCCTTTATGATGTGTTGCCTATGGATGCATGTCACTTATTGCTAGGAAGACCCTGGCAATTTGATAGGAAGGTGACCTATGATGGAGAGGAGAACTCCATATCCTTTAAGAAGGACAGCAAGACCTTCAAGATTCAGTCTTTGATAGAGGATGAAGAGGGCACTTCAAAAACACCCAGTGTTTTAATGGCTACTGGTAAAGAGTTCCTAAATTTTCTACATGAGGAGGAGATAGTGAAGTGTGCCATCTTTGTGAAGCCAAGTGAGAAAGAAGACAAGTTGCAGACAGAAGTACCCAAGGAGGTAAAGCAAATGTTGCAAGAGTATAAGGACATAGTGAGTGATGGAGCACCTACAACACTCCCACCAAGAAGGTCGATAAGCCATCAGATAGACTTTGTTCCTGGTGCATCCTTACCTAACAAGGCTGCATATAAACTCACACCTGATTAGAATAAGGAAGTAGCAAGGCAAGTGTAGGAGTTATTGGAACAAGGACTGATTAAGAAGAGCATCAGCCCATGTGCAGTCTTGGTAGTGCTAGCATCAAAAAAAGGAGGTAAGTGGAGACTATGCACTGACTCAAGAGCAATTAATAGGATTACCATAAGGTATAGGTTTCCTATTCCTAGAATAGAGGATCTAATGGATTGTTTAGGAGGGGCTATGTATTTTACCAAGCGAGACTTTAAAATTGGTTATCAACACATAAGAATTAAGGAGGGTGATGAGTGGAAGACTGCTTTTAAAACCACAGATGGATTGTATGAATGGCTTGTGATGCCATTTGGGCTTACTAATGCTCCAAGCACCTTCATGAGGTTGATGAATGAGGTGTTGAAAGACGTCATAGGCAGATTTGTTGTAGTGTACCTAGATGACATTCTCATCTATAGTAGAACCAAGGAAGAGCACCTTGAGCATTTGAGGTTAGTTTTAGAAAGGTTGCATGAGGAGAAATTATCCATCAACCTAGAGAAGTGTGACTTCTTGAAGCAAGAGATGGTTTACTTAGGGTTTGTGGTGTCTAAGGGAACCTTGAAGATGGATCCAAGCAAAGTGGAGGCAATTTTGAATTGGCTTGCACCTAAAACAGGGACTGAAGTTAGAATTTTCCATGGATTAGCTCAATTCTATAGGAAATTTGTGAGGAATTTCAGTGGTATATGTGCACCAGTCCTTGACACCATAAAAGGAGGCCTTAAAACTAAGTGTGAATGGACTGAGTAGGCAAAAAAAACATTTCAATTGTTGAAACAGGAAGTAGCCACAAAACCCATCGTTCTCTTACCTACATTTGATAAGCTATTCACTTTGGAGTGTGATGCAAGTGGAATTGTAGTAGGTGGTGTATTGAGTCAAGAGGGAAGACCTGTGGCATTTTTTAGTGAGAAGCTTAATAAAGAAAAGAAGAAGTACTTAGCTTATGACCTAGAGTTGTATGCATTAGTGCAGTCTCTAAAGAAATAGAGGCATTACCTACTTCCTAAGGAATTTGTAGTGTTCATAGACAACCAAGAATTGAGTTACATCAACACTCAAGAGAAGCTAAGCAGTAGGTATCTGAAATGGATGGAATACCTCCAATCCTTCACCTTCACCATCAAGCATAAGAAGGGGCAGCTTAACAGGGTGGTAGATGCATTGAGCAGGAAGTTGTTGACAATTCAAGAGTTACAGTTGCAGAGCATAGGAATAGAAGGTTTCAAAGACCTCTATGAAGGAGATGAAGACTTCTCAACAACTTACAAGGTTTGCAAAGAGTTTGAGAACCATTTCCATGGTGAGTATGCATATTACACTCTCCAAAATGGTCTCTTGTTCAAGGGTAACCAGTTGTGTGTACCTAGAGGATCTATGACGGAGAACCTCATCCAAGAAAAACATAATGGTAGTTTGAGTGGACACTTTGGGATTAATAAGACCCTAGATTTAGTACAAAGGTACTACTATTGGCCAAAGTTGCCAAGGAATGTGAAAAGATATGTAGAACAGTGTGGTGTATGCCAAAGAGCTAAAGGTGGATCAAGAAATGTCAGTTTATATCAACCATTACCGGTCCCTAACAGACCTTGGGAATATCTAAGCATGGACTTTGTAGTACGACTTCCCAAGACAAAAATAGGTATGGACAACATCTATGTGGTTGTATATAGATTTTCCAAGATGAGTCATTTTATCCCATGTAGGACTACACATGATGCAAGCTATGTTGCACATCTCTTCTTCAAAGAGATTTTTAGGATTCATGGACTCCGTTTAAGCATTGTTTCAGACAGGGTCAACAAATTCATGGGTCATTTTTGGCAAACATTATGGAGGAGACTAGGAACTAACCTATCATTTAGCTCAGCTTACGATCCATGAACAGATGGTCAAACTGAAGTCATCAATAGGGTGTTAGGTAACTTGGTGAGGTGTTTAACTAAGGAATATGGTCAAACATGGGACCTAATCATTTCTCAAGTAGAGTATGCATATAATGACAGTGTGAATAGAACCACTGGTAGAAGTCCTTTTGAGGTTGTCTATGGAAGACATCCAAGAGGAGTATGTGAGTTGAGAGACCTTGGTAGTTTGGAAATGAAGAGTGGGCAAGTAGAAGACTTCACTCAAACCATCAAGGAAGTTCAGGAGCTGGTTAAGAAGGCCATCCTTGAATCCACTCAAAAACTAAAAGCCAAAGTGGATGAGAAAAGGAGAGGAGTTCAGTTCAAGGTGGGTGACTATGTGATGGTCCATTTGAGCAAAGCTAGGATGCAAGGTGGTAAGCCTACCAAACTATAGATGAGAAGGGTAGGAACTTGTAGAATCCTGTCATACTATGGCAAGAATGCCTACAAAGTTGACCTACCTTCAGATTTAGCTATATCACCAGTCTTTAATGTAGCCGACCTCATCATGTACAAGGGTGAGGTAGCAGGGCAAACTGAGAACCAAGACAAGGTAGTACAAGACCTTGATGTTAATGTCTTACCATAGGTGAAGAAGCCTAAAGTAGAGGAGATCTTGGAATCAAGAGTGAAGAAGTCAAGTAGACATCAGGTCTACATGCACCATTTAGTGAAGTGGGCAGATCAACTAGTATCTGAAGCTACATGGGTGGAGGAGAGCAAGTTCAAGGCACTTGGAATAGACCCAGCTCTCATCTCTTATTCTATTTCTTAAGTTGTGTGTAGAGGGGGAGTATGGTGCAGGAGCACCCTTCCAAACTCTTTCTCTTTCTTGTTTTTTTGGTGTTATGCTTCTCATGAAGCCATTGTACATAAAATAATGAGCCATGTGCTCATAGGTCCTAGTGGAGATCTTAGGGGTCATGAGTCAAGATTGTGATTCTCTTGAAAATGGAGGGTATGTGTGTCCTAGAGGTGTTTAGGGGTCCTTCATATCATGGTAGTGTCCTTAGGTTGGCCCATTATGGGTCTAGGAGTCATAAAAAGAAACATTGGGAAAGTTGCTCAAAAGTTGCAAAAGTTGCATGACAACTTTTAAAAGTTGTCAAGCAACTTTTCCACCATGTTGTCAAGTTCTTTAGGTTAGCGTGGAAAACACTAGTTTGGGCACATAGACTGAGGCAATGGTATTATAAGTACTTGCAAACCATAAATTCATGGGTTGGATGTCAGACTTTGTATGGCCCTAGCAAAACGATCAGACTGAGACTGTAAAACTGTTACCAGTCAGTTTGAATGAACAAAACAAGAAAGTTAATGGATTGAGAAACATTTGAATCTATCTAGGATGTTTGTCATGGTGTAAATCCTTTCATTTCAAGCAATTAGTTTAGGTTTTTAATTGTAGATTGAATAAGTTTGTAAATAGTTTGAAAACTGTCTTCTTACTGTCCAGTTTTGGAAAGGATTGTGTAAATGAAGTCTTAACTCCATTCCCCATTGTGGAACCACCATGAAACCATGGGGAATGGATGTGAAGACTCTGTACTATAGTCCCAAGCAAGTAGGGCCCTTGAAAATGCAGGAAGGAAAAGAAAAGACCTAATTCTAGGCGAGACTGGATAGTGCTCGGTTAGGAGAGGTTAGATTGTAGAGGTCTTGGAGAGCAAGGTTGGATAGAGGTGAGTACATCCTTTGGAGGATATGTAGAGGAGTGTTAGAAGCATCATTGGTGTGAAGGAGGAGCCTCCACCAATCCAAAAAAGGTGGCTAACACACAAAACCTTCACTGTGACCCAGGCAGACCACAAAACCCTCACAAAACCCTTAAAAACCCCAAAATTTTCCCTAGCCACTGTACGGCCACTTGGAGGCCCAAAACCTAGAAAATCCTTGAGCCCTTGCCAATTGAATGGTATTCCATTTTGGGAGTTAGGGTTGATTGTGCATCATTTGTGAGATGGAGCCCTAGAAGACTGGTTAGGAGGCCTAATTGGTTCTAATCCTTGTAGCCCTTTTTGAAGGCAAAACCCCAAATTTGTGAAATCGGTAAGGGGTTAGAATCTTGAAACCTCTCGAGGGCCTATAAATGGGTGGAAAAACCTTAAATAGACCTAAAACAACCTTGCTAAGACCTTGGAAGGTGTGGAACAAGATTAGCCCTTATTAGCCATAGTAAGGGAGTTTTGAGTCTCATGTGTAGGTGAGACCTTAGGAGCAGCAAAGCAACTCATTGGTGGGTGGATTGGGAAAGGTCGGGGGATTCCTCAAGAAAAAGAAGTCCTAGAGACCCTAGGGTGTGAGGATAACATAATGTGATCGAAGGAAAGGATCCAAGAGCATAGACAGGCTAGTCTATCCCAACCCCACCCCATCAATTTGGAAGATTAGAAATGAGGATAAGTTCCAACGTAAGACTAGGAACCTTACTGAGTAATTTCATGGACTCACTCTTCATCATATTATTTTGCAGGTCACTATCACTATGAAGATTGAGAGGAACAAATTTTTGAGGTTTCTCAAGGATGGCCATGCAACAATGTTTATCTACGAGCAGAAGAATGACTATGAGTGGAGACGTATTGCAAGAGACCATAAATATTTTGTCAAATATCTTGAGACTCTTAATGCAAGAATTGATTATGTATTTCATTGATGTCAACACTAGTTGTTTTGGTTGCTTTACGGATATCCTTCTGGTCCCAGTAGGCTATTTGGTTTCTGGTTGGATTAGATCATGATGATCCGGTATGCTCCGATATGTTTTAGCTTATGGACTTGGCTTAGATCTTCTATTAATGCTACTTAGACTCATGTTCAATCAGTTGGTTTTGATTTGGTGATCGGATGCAATCATGCATGCTGGTAAGCTTGGTTTGTTGATCCGGTGAGGGTTTCAATGGCAGAGCTTTATTGAAGATCTTTGATATTATGCATAAGTGGTGTTGGTGTAGCTTCTAGTGGAGATTCAGGATGTTGATGGTGATCTTGTTCGAGACTTGGATGTTTGGGATGATTGCTTGTGTGTGTGTGGACCTAAATTGGGTCTAGGTTTGTCTAGGTTATAGACTAGCTTAATGTAACATGTTGTTTGGACTTCTTGATGTGTTTTTGGGATGTCTTATCGGTTGGATATTATTTGTTTGGTCTCAAGATGACATGTTTTCTAATTATGTAATTTCTTTATTGTTTGGTGGCCGACCTTATTGTTTGTGGTCGAGGGTTCAAATTTATATATATGATGTACGATCTGATTGTAGATCATATATGAAGGATGTATGGATATGTAAGGAGGGAATAATGTAGTAATCATTCATGCAGAGGATTTGGTCGATCATTGGTGATCGAGTTGGGTTTATGTAAGAGGATTTAGTCCTTCGATATTGACCTTAACTGAAACTGTACTCAGGCATAGGAGATGTTATCATTGCAGTTCACTCTTTCTTTCGAATTGTAGTCTAGATTTTTATGTACTCGGTGAGACTCCTTTTTGTAATGAGTAGTGTTCTCTAGGTTGTTGGCATTCCTGCAAGTGCAGGTCCCTCAATTTGTAATCACATACTTACTGCACAAGTATTATCTGACTGTGGGTAGGCTTCTCACCGTGGTTTTTCCCTTTACCGGGGTTTCCACGTACAAATCTTAGTGTCATGTGGATGGTATTTATTCTCTAATTGTTTCTTGTGCTTAATTGGTATATCTCTTATTTCAGTAATTGGTTTATGCATTCCGGTATGATCTTTTGGGTTCCAGTATTAAAGTTTTAATTGCTTAAGGTTCTGGTAATCTAGTGACAACTAAGTGACCCCCCCCTCTCAGTTGTCTTCCAGTTATTTGAACTATCTAACAATTGGTATCAGAGCTTTGGTCCTCTCTGCAGAAGCATAACCACTTGAGGAAGATCCTATGGTGACTAACAGTTCATGTTCATCTAGTTCACCTGCTATTGTCTTTCAGAGAGAAATTCCTAGGCGTGATGGAACATTTTAAAGAGTATGGAAGATATGGATGGAGACTCATCTGAGATGTCTTGGTAAGGAAATTTGGGAAATCACAAAGAATGGTGTTACACCTTTTAATCCAGCATCTGATAATCTTCCTCCGATAAACATGGATAAGGAGCTTGAGAATGATTATAGAGCTAGAGAAGCCCTCTTGTGTGCACTTTTTGATTAGCAAATAATGAGATTAATTGGGAAATCAACAACAAAGGCTATATGGAACAAGTTGGAGACTCTTAATGAAGGTGACCGTACTGTTAAGATTGCTAAACTTGAAGGTTACAGGGTGAGATATGAAAACTTGAAGATGGAAGAAGATGAAAGGATTATTGCATTCATGGAAAGGGTAAATGAAACTGTTATGGGAATTCAATGTTGTGGTGGATCTCTTAGTGAAGATGAAATAGTTTCTAAAGTTCTCAGAGCTTTGCCACTAGCTTATAAGATGAAGGCTGTTGTAATTAATGAATTGAGAACAATGGCTAATACTTTTGTTAATAGAGATACCTTGGCTAGGAAATTATCTTCTTTTGAGATTGAAGAATTTGGACCTTCTAGAGCTGTGAAGTCTGAACCTGCTTTTCATGAATTTACATCATCAACTAGAAAGAAACATTAGAAATATTTGTATGCAAAAGAATTGGATGATATGAAGAGAGAAAATGAAAAATTTGAGCAACTTGAAGCCCTATTTGCAAGAAGAGCACCTAAAGGACCATTAGGAAGTAAGTATGAAGGAAAAGAACCTTTTAAATGTTTTTCATGTAAGAAGATAGGTCATTTTGCATCTAGATATCCTTAAAGGAATTCAAGATTTGAAGAAAGATCTAGAATATCTTTTAAGCCTAACCCCAGATATCAGAACAAGTACAAGTACTTGAAAAATAGAGATAAATCATAATACATTGTGGATGAGGAAGGTGTGACTGATTCTAATGATGAATCAGCACAAGACTCTACTAGTGGTTCTAGCAATGGAAATGAATGGGTGTTCCTGGCTATCAAGGAAGATGTTTTGGCACTAGAAGAGAATGTACCTGAAGAGAAGGCTCTTGATGCTAAAATTGAAGATAAGGATGAATGGGTAATTGACAATGGATGTTGACATCATATGACTGGAGACAAAAGGAATTTTCTATCTTTGCAAGAATTTTATGGCGGTCGGGTTAGATTTGGAGATGACAAATCATGTATGATCAAAGGAAAGGGAACTATATCATTTCATGGTAAGCACAATACTGATAGTGTTTATTATGTTGAAGGTTTAAGGCATAATCTTTTGAGTGTAGGAGATTTTGTGGATAAGGGATTTCAATTACAATTCATAATCATTAATAGATCTGGATTGGAGATTGCAAGCAGTACTCAGACAAAAGGTAATATATTTCATTTGAATTCTGGTGAGACTAAATGTTTGATTGCACAAATTGTTGAGAGTTGGCTATGGCATAAGAGGCTATGTCATGTGAATTTTGATTGCATGGTAAAGATCAGTTCAACTAAGGCAGTTAGAGATATACCTTAGATTGTGAAGCCCTATAATCTGGTATGTAAAGAATGTCAAATGGGAAAATAGATCAGAACCTCTTTTAAGAGTATACAAGACAAATCTAACGATGTTCTTGATCTTATTCATATCGATTTGTGTGGCCCTATTAGAATTAAATGTTTTCAAGGTGATAGATATTTAATGTTAATAATTGATGATTATTCTAGAATGATGTGGGTTACTTTTCTAAGGGAGAAATCTAAGGCTTTTGAAAAGTTTAAAATCTTTAAAGCTAAAGTTGAAACTAAGATAGGATTGGAGATTAAGTGTTTAAGGTCAGATCATGGTGGAGAATTCACATCCGGTGAGTTTAATAACTTTTTGTGAGAAGCATGGCATAAGGAGATAATTTTCTGCTCCCTGGACACCTCACTAAAATGGAGTTGTGGAAATAAAGAACAAAACTAACTTGGATGTTGCTAGAACCATGATGATGGAAGCTAATCTACCTCATATATACTAGAGAGAAGTAGTCAACGCAACAATTTATACATTCAATTGAGTACATATCAAAGGAGAAATCAGTAAGACACCTTATGAATTATGGTTTGGAAATACACCTACAGTTAAGTATTTCGGAATCTTTGGTTGTAAATGTTATATCAAGAGAGATGATTTCATTGGAAACTTTTATCCTAGATGCGATGAAGGAATATTTCTTGGTTATTCTAATGAAAGTAAAGCATATAGACGTTATAACAAGAGATTGCAGAGAATTATGGAGAGCACTAATGTCAAGGTGGATGAGCTAAATAAAAGTCAAATCAGAGTTTATGAGCAAGAACTGATAGTGGAAATGATCATAAATGAACCGATAACACCTTTACCAAAATAGAATGTTGAACCGGTTACTCCGGCAATATCAAAAAATTCAACAGTAACTGAAGAACAAGAAAGAGGAATAGAGAATCAGAAGACTCCTAGGTATGTAAGGTTGAATCATTCAAAAGATCAGATAATTGAGGATAAGAACAATGGAGTGATGACAAGGAGTGTGGCAGCTAATGAGGTATGTTTAATTTCTCAAGTTGAACTAGTATCAGTAATTGAAGCATGTAAAGATGAATGTTGGATGAAAGCTATGGAAGAAGAATTAGATTAGATCGAGAATAATAACACTTGGATTTTAGTTCCTCGACCTAAAATTAAGAATGTTATTGGAACTGAATAGGTTTTTTAGGAATAAATTAAATGAAGATGGAAAACTTCTGAGAAATAAAGGTAGATTGCTTTGTAAAGGGTATTCTTAAAAGAAAGGAATTGATTATGGTAAAACTTTTGCACCTGTAGCTAGGATTGAAGTTGTAAGATTATTTCTTACCTATGTTGCACATAAAAACTACAAGGTTTATCAGATGGATGTCAAGTGTCCTTTTCTAAATGGGGATCTTAATGAGGAAGTTTATATTGAGCAACCAGATGGTTTTTCACTTTTTGGTGATAAAAACATGGTTTACAAGTTAAAGAAAAGTTTATATGGATTGAAACAAGCACCTAGAGCTTGGTATGCAAGGTTAGATAAATATCTTTTGAAGCTTGGTTTTCACTAAAGGTAATGCTAACATTGTTCTATATTATAAAGTCACTGATGATGATATATTAATTATTTAGGTCTTTGTTGATGACATGTTTTTTGGAGTTAAAGATAAGTTGTGCATGGAATTTTCTAAAAATATGGAGAAAGAATTTGAAATATCTATGATTGGGGAAATGAAATTTTTCTTAAGTTTGTAGATTACTCAAACTAATAAAGGTATTTTCATCTGTCAAACTAAGTATGCTAGGGATTTGTTGAAGAAATTTGGTATGGGAAACTCCAAACCGATAAGTACTCCTATGGTTACAAGTGAGAAATTGACAAAGAAAGATGAATCTGCATGAGTAAATCCTACAAGATACAAGTCTATGATTGGAGGTCTGCTATATTTGACTCAGACTAGGCTTGATATAATGAATGTCATTTGCATTGCATCAAGATATCAAATTGATCCTAGAGAAAATCATGAGAGTGCGGTGAAAATAATTTTTAGATACTTGCAAGGTACATTTGAATATGGTTTGTGGTATCCTAAGGATGATGACTCTACTTTATGTGCATATATAGATGCAGATTGGGCAGGTGATGTTTGTTCGCAATTGACACTCAATTGATTGGTTTCAATATGTTGTCATTGATGGCAACATGGCAACATGTTTCGGCTTCATATTTTGGCTTAGTTGTGTACCGACAGGCACTTCACAGACACTTCACCAGCACCGACACCAACACCATAAGGTTGGAAGGAATTCCTTGGATACCGGCAATGCAGGCCGACATCGTTTCGAATCAGGTTATCGGTATTGGAGGCCAACATCTTTTGGATCTGGCATCAGCAATTGTTTTTGATATTCATGTATTTATGTTATCTAGCTGACATGTATATTCATATTATAATTATCTTTGTAAGCTGACATAAGGCATGTTGAATTGTAAAGGGTATATAGGTCAGTTGGTTAGATCATTTTGAAATATGGATTGATAGGAGAATATGATAATGTTATGTAATGAGAAATATATAAGAGAGATCATGTATGTGAAGATGTTTATGTAATGGTTATTCCAATATAGGGTTAAGTGTTTCAGATCAGAACAGACAGAGCTTAACCGAAACTGTACTCAGGCATAGAAGATGTTATCTTTGCAGTTCAATCATTTCTCCAGATTGTAGTCTGGATTTGTATGTAGTCAGTGAGGCTCCTTTTGTGATTGAGCAGTGTGGTCTAGGCTATAAGCCTTCCTCCAAGTGCAGGCCCCTATATTTTATAATATCTCTTTATATGGCCAGTTGATTGATATTGTGAGTGACAAATCCCACAGTGGTTTTTCCTCTTTGAGGTTTTCCACATATAATTCTGTGTATTATGGTATTCATTTATGTGATTAGATAATTGGTTACTTCACTTCTTTGAATTCTATATGTACTGGTATACCGGTTGGTGTATGCATGTTTTAATAAGGTTAAAATTGATCATTCTGGTATAACACTGATTCAACCCCCCTCTCAATGATCTTGGATTCCAACAATTGGTATTATAACCTTGTGGCTTGGAGGAAGTTTAAAAGCTTGAGGAATATCTTGAATCTGGAATCCATGGATATGAGTTTGGAGAAGAAACTTGACGTGGCACTTGAAGATTATGATGTTGAAACGATGAAGAACTTGAAGCTACAAGATGAGTTGAAATTTGCTCAGGAATTTATTCTTGTCCTAGAGGAGAGACTATCATCTGTTCAGGCTAGGAGGATGGAACTTTTGCAGAATAAGGATAATGATGAGAAGGATGCACTTAATGAGAGATGTCTGAAATTGAGTCAGAAAAACATGGTTATGAGAAATGAAATGCAAGCTATAACTATGAGGATGTCTAAGGAGATTGAGGACCGGAAGAAAAAGAAAGAAAATCATGTTGTATCTCTGAAAAATAAACTTGAAGAATGTGGAAGGTTGGTTCATGAGAATGATATGTTGAGAACTGATTTAGCACAATCCCAGAGTAATGAACAAGAGGTTGAAAGACAAATGATAATTTTGAAAGATTATCTAACTATTGCAAGTGAGTATAAAGAAAAACTCAAGATTAGTTCAACATAGCTAGATGATTTATTGAAGAGACAAAGGTAGAATGGAGATTCCAGTAGACTTGGATTTGAACAAGGACAAAGTTCTGGTGTTGCAAATGAAGATAAAAACCATAAGGCACTGATAAGGCAGTTTAATACTTATAAATTTAATCGTAGATACTTTATTTGTAATAAATTTGGTCACATGGCTAGGCAATGTAGAAACATAGAAAATCAAAACCCTGATTCTACTCTTGGTCAATGTTGTAAATGTAATAAGTATGGTGATAACAGAGAAGATTGCAAAATGAATGTTATGTGTTATACATGTGGCAAATTTGGACATATGGCTAATTAGTGCAAGTCAAGCAATTACACTGGTTTTAGCAAAGCATTTAAAAAGAATAGTGTTACATGTTATGCATGTAATGAGGTTGGACATATTGCTAAGTTCTATAGAAGCAAAAGTCCACCGGTTGGTAATGAAGGATCAAATGAGAAAGGAAAAGAGAAGGTTAATGAAAACCAACAAGAATAGACCTAGAGATGGGCCAGGAAGTCAGAAGAACAATCAACAAATGGAAATGCAACAGTTACTCAACCAGTAGAGGAGGTTTCTCTTGCATCGACAGGAAGCTCATCTGGTAACTAAGGAAGATGCCTTAGGGGTAGGAAAATTCATGAAGATGTTGCATATGCCCTAGGAAGAGGTTCTGGAAGATATTCCAGACATTGGAGATGCTTATCCAGCATGGAGATGTTTGATCAAGATCCGGTATGTTCCACTGTAAGTCATTGATGTCAATGAAGGATTAGGGTATCTTGGAGGATAATAGGTTGAATTCACTTCATTTCTGATCACTTTGCATTTAGAACGATTCAGAGCGATTCAAAGGAAGTCTAAGGCGATTCAGAGCGATCGATATCATCAAGAACGATTTCACCAGCGATTGGAAGAGGTCTTTAGGATTTTTCACTAGCAGCTATTCACAAGTATTTATCTTCAATCATGGAAGCAACATCATCATTTGTACCTATATTTATTGCAAACCTGACTGTTGTTGAGGTCAAGGACCATCCCAGGGCTATTTTCAAGCGAATTTTGCATGTTGCTACCCTAGACGATTCAGTTGGTACTTTTTCCCTTGTCTTGGAAGGAGTCATGTATGTCGAAGATGTAAGAGCTTACATTCACCATCATAATGAGGATTTAAAAACAACTGATATCAAGAGAATGTACATGAATGAGCTAATGGGAGATTCTGGAAAGATTAAGCCCAAATACCAACATATTATGGATTTAGGGTTTACTAGCATTCTAGATATTCCAGAATTTGAAGATTAGATTGTTAGGTATGTTTTAAGTAGAGTGCATGGAGATTTTATTTGGTTGGATAGATCGTATAAGATTACGAAGGATGCCATCAAGGCAATCACCGGTTTACCGCAAGTTGAACAACATTCGGAGAAGAAATTTCCAAATGATCAGGTCAACAAGATTACCAGCGCAACATCAGACAAGCAATCAATGAGGATCAATACTATAACCAACACAGACATCAAATTTAGAAGCATGGTCATTGGTCACAAGGTAACACAATCAAACTAACTAAATTCTATTTCTAGGTCTTTCATTTATGTAGCTCATAAAATGATGAGGGAGAATGAGATGTTCGATCTATGTGGTTAGATGTTGGATGAATTATTGATTAATATAGGAAAGATTAAAGGAGAAAAGAAAGGAACATTCCAGTATGGTAACTTAATTGTCTATTCAATGCTATTTTTCATGAATGAGACTCCTGGTTTTGGGAAGACTAAATGGGCATTTGATATCGCGGTAGGGAGGCAACTAAAGTAGTCAATTGCTACATTCAGTAGTCAAAGAGATGACAAAGTGTGGGGTTACTTTAAAGCATTTCAAAAGGCTATGAATTCTAGGATAAGGGTTCCCAAGCACATTGTTGAGAAGTACTCAACTGAGATATGCTTCATGGTCAAGAAAGATGAAACTTTGATGGAAGTTGTAAGGCCCCAAAATATTTAGATTGAGGAAATGGGTTATGAAGTTGATCCACATATTCTTGATGCTTATACAAAAATGCTAAGTGATGCAGCGGTAGTTGGAAACTGTAAAAACCATTGGCACTGCTAAGCAGAAGAAGAAAGAGGTTGAAACTGAGTTCAATCGGAAGAAGAAAGAGAAGAAGGAGGGCAAGGAAAGTAAATTTGTTGAAAAGGTTTCACAAGACATCAAGGCATTGATTGATGTTGTCCCCAAGAAAGGTAGGAAGAGAAAAGAACTAGAAATATTCATTGAGCCTATTGAAATAGAATCTACATCTGAAGATGACCCACCCCTAGCATTTAAAAGGCTATTGAGGAAGAAAATTGAATAAACTAAGGTAGAAGCTAAGAAGCAACCGGTTAGGAAAGTTACTATTAGGGTATTGGCAATGAGAAGAGCACCAAAAGAAACACCTTTAGCCCCATCCAGTACTGGAAGGAGAAAGAAGAAGGATGACATTGATCTTGCAATTGAATATGGTAATGTAACTGTCATTCCACCAAAGACTTGTGCAGAGTTAGATGATGAAATTACTAAAGATGGTATGTTAAAGAATGTACAGTTTTATTATGAATATTTAGATAATGATGAATAAAGAGAAGTAGAGGAATCAGTTTTGTTGTATTTAGATATTTATAAGAAAGCCTTGTTAGAAATTGAAGACCAAATACCGACATAATTGTATGACATGTTAGATGCTAGAAGACTATCACCAGTGCAAGCGGACCGGGATATAAAGCTTTAAGATTTGTTATCAATTTTTTTTTCTATTGCTCCATAGGAGATGGACAACACACTTGAGGTTGCAGATAGGAAAATCTTTAACAAGCATAGAATAATCAGTCTTATGTTAGGTAGGGTCAATGAGATAATCAAGGAGACCCACAAGGCATGGGTTAAGTTCTTTGAAGAGAACCATGATTTTTATACTTCACTCGAACCTAAGACAGATACTGCAAACATCCCGATTGAAGGGAAAAGTAAAGCTATTATGGGTACTTCACCCTCAATTTTGAAAAACATTAACATAGTAGATATTGAGCCCCTGGAAGATACAAATGTACAGAAAAATGTTGAGATACTAGTAGATACAGAGAGTGTAAAGGTTGATATTGTACATGTTACTAATGTTGAGGACAACAGTCCTCCGGATACAAATGTATAGGATGAGGTTACATTTGCTAGGCAGGAGCTAACAATTACTAAGACTGCACAAAGTGGCAAAGCCACCGGTGCAAGTGAGGAAGCTATAAAGGTTAAACCTTTAGAGGAGGAGAAAGGGGAATCCGACAAGGAACTGGTAGTAAGTCTACCATTGTTGTCAATTGACACCTTGCAAGTTGAAAAGAAAAGCATAACCAAGATGAGTTCTACTGAACCCATGATGATGTCTGCACAAAAAATGTTGAAGGAGGGATCTATGGATAAAGAGGTTATTGACCAGTCTATCATTGTTTTACATAGACTTATCCCAGAGTGCAATTTTGACAGAGAAGCGAGCCCATCCGGCAAGCTTAAGATAATCACATAACACATTCCAAAGGATTTTCAATCCTTACAGTAGATATCAAACCGACAAGCACTGGAGAGGTTCACATAGGAAAAGAGAGCTACATTTGATCAAGTGATTGAGTTTGAGTGGAAGGAGATTAATGAAAAGTTGAAATTGATAGATAATGCATTGAGGTAGTGTACTAATATCTATAGAGTATGTTGTAATAAAGGTTTACTCATAGGTGAGACAGATAAAAATATTAAGGATATTCAAGAGGAGATTACAGGTATAGCCAATTCTTTTGATGGATTGAATTCATTAACTACATCTATAGATGGTCAGATTTTGGTTTTGGAAGCCCAGGTTTTTGCTCTTGAGAAAGAAAAAGATAAAATCATAAGGAGAGCTAGAAGTGTTAGAGGTTTGGTGAGTCCCTAGTTGGATTTATTAAGTGTACATAAGGAGTGTATAGATATTGTTTGTAAGCCCACACTGACAGAGCTTAATGAGAAAGAGTCATTTGCCCATATGCTAAATGGACTTGTATCTATTTCTGACACTTTCAAATATGGTTGGGATACCTATCTAGAGCTTTTGGAGAAGGCCTATCTGGATATTTTCAAATACATCCAGCTCCGGTAAGGTATTTTGGGACATATTCATTGTACAATCTTTCATTGTTCGTCTTGTTTTTTGGTACTTTTTTGTATTTTTGATGGCATTGATGTGAATGGGGGAGTGATATTGATGTGAAAAAGAAAAAGGGAGTTGTATACATTAGGGGGAGTATACGTGGAAAATTATGGAGGTATGGAGTATTTTGTATTGATGGATAGTCAGCTCAGGGGGAGCAGGCTCAGGATAAAACCGATAGATGGAAACCATGATCATTTTTTACATGAGTGTTTCCATCAATGCCAAAGGGGGAGATTGTGGGAAATCGATACTCAATTGGTTAGTTTCAATATGTTGTCATTGATGGAAACATGACAACATGTTCCGACTTCATATTTTGGTTCAGTTGTGTACCAACAGGCACTTGACAGACACTTCACCGACACCAGCATTGACACCAGCACTGATAGGTTGGAATGAATTATGTGGATACAAGCAATGTAGGGTGACATGGTTTAGATTCAAGTTATTGGTATTGGAGGCCGACATCTTTTGGATCTGGCATCGGTAATTGTTTTTGATATTCATGTATTTATGTTATCTAGCTGACATGTAAATTCGTATTGTAATTATCTTTGTAATCTATAAGGCATGTTGAATTGTAAAGGATATATAGGTCAATTGGTTAGATCATTTTGAAATATGGATTAATAGGAGAATATGATAATGTTATGTAATGCAAAATATATAAGAAAGATCATGTATGTGAGGATATTTATGTAAGTGTTATTCCGATATAGGGTTAAGGGTTACAGATTGGAATAGATAGAGCTTAATCGGAACTGTATTCAGACATAGAAGATGTTATCTTTGCAGTTCAATCATTTCTTAAGATTGTAGTCTAGATTTCTATGTAGTTAATGAGGCTCCTTTTGTGATTGAGCAGTGTGCTCTAGGCTATAAGCCTTCCTTCAAGTGCAAGCCCCTTTATTTTTTAATATCTTTGTATATGGCCAATGGATTGATATTGTGGGTCACAAATCCCACCGTGGTTTTTCCTCTTTGAGGTTTTCCACGTATAATTTTGTGTGTTATGGTATTCATTTATGTGATTGGCTTATTGGTTTCTTCACTTCTTTCAATTCTATATGTACCAGTATATCGGTTGGTGTATACATGTTTTAACAAGGTTAAAATTGATCATTTTGGTAGAACACTAATTCACCCCAACCCCCCCCCCCCCCGCTCTTAGTGTCCTTGGATTCCAACAAAGTTGATGATCGAAAAAGTACTCTTTGGTGGAGCTTTCTTTCTTGGAAAGAAACTTATTTCATGGATCAACAAGAAACAATCATGTACTTCTTTATCTACTATTGAAGTTGAGTATGTTGCTACTTCTACTAACTATACACAAGTTCTATGGATGAAGCAAATGTTGAAGGACATAAAAGTGCATTGCATTGGACTGATAGTTATTCACTGTGATAACTCTGCTACTATAGACATATCAAAGAATCTGGAATTTCACTCTAAGACAAAGCGCATATCTATCAAGTATAACTTTTTGAAGGAGAAGGTGGAATAAAATGAAGTTAGACTAGTTTATGTGAACACTAAAGAGCAGATTGCATATATTTTCACTAAACCTTTGCCTAAAGAATCTTTTGAGTACCTTAGAGACAGATTAGATGTTTCAGCCCCTTTGCCAAAAAACTGATTGATGCTATTTGGCATCAGTCTAGTATGCATTATCAGATATATTACTCATTCCACATTGATGTGGGGATGCTACTGCTCAAGGGGGGTAGTTAGCTTTGTGATTCAACGGTTTTTAATTTTACTTTTGATATTTATGCAAGATATTTGGCATTGATGTCAAAGGGGGAGAGTTATTCATGTGAAAAAATTAAGGGATACATACATTAGGGCGAGAAATTTGCAGAACTTAATTGTGATATCATTTACAGGGAGAATATGGATCAGAACTTCATTGCTATATTTTGTGTGGGAAATGTGTTTGGCATTTCTTGGCACTTGGATGTTTTTCACATCTAGTGTTGTCATCAATTCCAAAGGGGGACATTGTTGGCCATTCAGAGGAATTGATTATGTGTTGCATTGATGTTTTATCATTGATGTCAACACCAGCTATTTTGGTTGCTTTACAGGTATCCTTCTGGACCCGGTAGGCTGTTTGGTTTTTGGTTGGATTAGATCATGATGATCTAGTATGCTCCAATATATTTTGGCTTATGGAGTTGGATTAGATATGCTATTCATGCTACTCAAATTCATGTTCAGTTAGTTGGTTTTGTTTTGGTGATCGGATGCTATCCTGTATGCTGGGGTAAGCTTGGTTTGTTGATCCGATGAGGGTTTCACCGACAAAGATTTATTGAAGATCTTTTATATTATGCACAAGTGGTGTTGGTGCGATGGAGATTCAGGATGCTGATGGTGACCATGTTTGAGAATTGGCTGATTGGGATCATTGATTTAGTGTGTGTCAACCTAAATTAGGTCTGGGTTTGTCTAGGTTATGGACCGGCTTAATGTAACATGTTGTTTGGACTTTTCGATGTGTTTCCGGGATGTCTTATGGGTTGGATATTATTTTTTTGGTCTCAAGCCAACATGTTTTTTAATTATGTAATTTCTTTATTGTTTGGTGGCTGACCTTATTGTTTCTGGTCAAGGGTTTGTATATATATGATGTAAGATCACATTGTACATCATATATGAAGGATGTATGGATATGTAAGGAGTGAAATAATTATTCATGCAGAGGATTTGGTCAATCATTGGTGATCGAGTTGGTTTTATGTAAGAGGATTTAGTCCTTCGGTATTGAGCTTAACCAGAACTGTACTCAGGCATAGGAGATGCTATCATTGCAGTTCATTCTTCCTTTCGGATTGTAGTCTGGATTTTTATGTAATCGGTGAGATTCCTTTTTGTAATGAGCAGTGTGCTCTAGGCTGTTGGCCTTCCTACAAGTGTAGGCCCCTCAATTCGTAGTCACATACTTACTGTAGAAGTATTATCTGACTTTGGCTAGGCTTCTCATCATGGTTTTTCCCTTTACTGGAGTTTCCACATACAAATCTTAGTGCCATGTGGATGGTATTTATTCTCTAATTTTTTCTTGTACTTAATTGGTCTATCTTCCATTTCGGTAATTCGTTAATGCATTCTGACATTGATCTTTTGGGTTCCGATATTAAAGTTTTAATTGCTTAGGGTTCTGGTAATCTGGTGACAACTGATTCACCCCCGCCCCTATCTCAGTTGTCTTCCAGTTATTTGAACTGTCTAACATATACATATACATATACATATACAGATATGATAACTGACAAAAAAAAATAATTAAAATGAGAAAGATAATTTCCATTAATTAAAACAAATATAATAATAAATCCTTTGATAACACTAGCATATAAAACTATTGGGCACTAGACTTATCTGGCACCATTAAAAATAATTACAGGGTAAATAATTAAGCAGAGCAAATAAATAAAATATAGGGTGAAATAGTGATGCTAGGAGAATTTTCAATAGACCTTATATGTTGGAAAATCAATTTGTTGCAATACAAAAAAATTAATGCTAAGCAAAATTTCCCAAATGCAATCTCTTAAATAATCAATCCATAATCTCAAGAAAATATTTACAAACAGATTCAAACAATCTTTCATTAAAAGAAAAATCTAATTTTCCTTACAAACTTCCAAACGAAATTCAGAGACAAAAAATGGAATTTAAACCCTACCTCTATTAAAAAATCTAGGGATAATGCTTGCAAAGAAAACCTTGTGACAACTTCCACAAACTAACACCTGACAATTCACAAGCAATCACTCTACAATCACCAAAACTCCCAATTCTTTGTCCCAAAACCCCTCCTCAGCATTTTTTCCTTATTTTCAGAAAATTTCCCTAAAAAAAAGAAAATGAAAAACCATTAATACTTTACAATAGTTCAAAAATATCTATTTCTAAAATTTAATTTTTTTTATTTTAAATTCCATTAAATTTATTTAATAATTGAATTTATTCCTTCTTTTAAATTAGAACTTAATTTATTAATTAATTATTCTTTTATTTTAATTAAATTAATAAGGACATTTACATATTATTTGTTAATTAATTAACAGAGTACTATTATGCAAACATACATGTATATATATATTTTATTTAATACACGCAAGTAAATATATTTAAATAAACTTAACTCAAATTTAAATAAAACCTTATGATAAATTAATAATTAAAATCTACCAAAAAAATTCCTATGTGGCGCTCTCAGACCTATGAAACTAGCAACCCTGCATCACAAAGAAAAACATATATACAAATAACATACATATACTTAACATTAACATACATACATATACTTAACATTAACATACACACTAGTGGAGGAGAATCGTGACATCCCGTCTCTCTGAAGTGAGTGACGAAACATCATCCCTTAGCACCGCAAACTGAATCAAACACATAGCATGAAATCAACACATGATACATCTCATATGATAAGCAAATACGTCAGTACATGGGTCAGTACACATAGAACATATAAAGCATCTACTCATCCATAACAATAAAAAACATAATCAACATTCATTGCATATAAACATAAAGCATAACCTACAAGTATTAAATCAAAACATCATATCATAGTCTCATAACAAGAGTCATCATAACATAAAGTATCATCCAAACCATAAGTGAAACTGAAAAGGTCAACATGAGTCCAACTAGGTAAAAATAGAGTTGAACAAGAGAGGGGTATTACACATTCAATAATAAAATAAGTTAATAAAATAGTATTTTCAAATTTACATATTTATTAAATAAACTATAAATTACAAATTCATAGGGGCATTGTTTTGTCTAGCTCTCTATTACACATTATAAGAATTTGGCATTATCTATATTGTTGTGACAAATATTGACTATTTGTTACTCATTTATTATTCAAATTATATTATATTAATGTAATTTATATTATATTTGTAAATACACTTATAATATATTTTAATTAACATATAAATGTTGTAAAAATGTATATAAAAAACAAAACACAAGCAAAGAATAATTTGTTTTCTTGATTTAAATATTAAGATAAAAAATTTAATTTAAAAAAATCATAATTTTTATCTAATTTCTAATAATAAACTTAAAATCACCTAAAAAAATAGATTTTATATAAATAAACTAAAATATTTAATTATAAATATAATCATTTTTTAGATTTTATTTAACTTTAAATAAATATTTGTTTGATAATTGATTGTAAGTTTATAATTCAGTTTTCACCAAAAATTATGTAAATTTGATTTTTTTTTAAATTAATATTTTAATATTCAAATAATTATAAGAATATATTTCATTAAATGGCAAATACTTTGACAATTAGAAAACAGTAAATATTGCAACATCACACATGAAAAAAATATTTATTTATTATATTTTAAAAAATGGAAACGTGAGCAGTGGCGAAAAAATAGGAGTGTAGATGAAAAAGTCGGTGGACGTATTGCAATTGTCTTGCATTGCACGAGAAGAAACGTCTGTGGTCTCTTCAAGGTTGTCAGAGCAATGTATTCATTCACCACCTAAGAAATGTTGAATGAGCACATTATAATCATTCACCTCTTAACTTCTGCACACTACACGTGCAGGCACGGAGGAGAAAAAATGCCGAATGAGAACATTGTAATCATTCACCTCCTAACTTCTGCACATTACACGTGCAGCTGCGCACGCAGGAGAAAAATTGCCTTGACATTCATTTTCGGCGTAAAAGTCGTGAACCATTGATTTTTTTAAATCAGGTAAGAGACGCTTTCGGCATAAAAAGATAAGAGAAAGACAAAGAACTACATTCAAGTAGACAAGTTTTGTTAATAATTTTCTAATAAGTTGAATGAACTTCAAGTAAGTGCAAGAAATGTTTATAGCTATTAAACAAATCATAAATAACTTGGAATTCTTGATTACCAACATCAACATTATCTTTAAAAAAATTGGAGCTTCAGCTTTGGAATACAAATGTATCTTCCAACATCTCAAACTAATCTCATCTCTCACATGATCTCTAAAATTGCCTCCTATCAAACTATAACATTGTCATGCCTTATCAACATACTATAAAAGTGACTCTATCCCATTTCCATGTAGATTTTCAAGAATTTCATTCCTCACTTTCTTCTCCTTTTTCTTTGTTTCTTCTTCAACCTTTTAACTCTCCTCAAGGTCCTTTTCCAAGTACCTACCATTTATTTTTATCAATTCTAGCCCCTAAATTAGTTCTTTTGTATCTACTAAAGTTGATATTTGTCTAGGTTGTTGTGGAGGTGGGAACAATATCATCATAGTTGTAAGAAGATCCCTTAATATTTTATTTTCCTTATTTAGGTTACTAACATCAACCTCTAGTTGCAGCTTTAGTGAAGATGGTCATATGCATAGTCAATTGTGTTGCTTGTGATACACTAGTATCACCATGCCTCCTCAAGTGTTTGATTAACCCACTTGGATCTTTTATCACTTGAGGCTTGCCATTGCTCAATATTTATAAGAATATCATTGCCTCAAGTGATAAAAATATTAATCTAAAATATAGATCTTGGGATCCTCATATGTATTTATCAATTCATCTCCTACTTATCTTCTAATAGTATCAAAAGTAATGGCAGATGACATATCCCAACTCTCTAGCAATAATATAACATCACCTCTCCCAATTTTCCTCCCCTTTTTAGGTGTCATATTTTCCATTCCTTATGTACATGTACCCTTTCCAAACATCTTTAGGGACTTCTTTCATGTTATCATCATTTACCTTTTCTATTGTCATCTCTCTGTGATACATTTCCCCTTTGATTTTGTGAAGGAATTACTAAAATTCCTTTGTGGTGATGAATTTATCATCACTTATGAATTGAGAACATGCCAATTCCCTAACATCATCAATATTTTTTCCTCCCTTTGTAACTAACCAATTCTCTATCCACAGGAGGAGGGCCTACTACAATCTTCTCTAGGGTGTCATGTTCATTATGTTCATCTTAGCCACTTGTGCTGGCCTCAAATCTACTTATGGGATACTCTATTGTTGGATTCCTTCCAGAAGACAATTGATGCATTGGAGTCACAAGTCTAGGATTCTTTGGGATTGCTGCTAGTGCGGATGAAGATCATATTGATAGAAGGAGCTTTTGAAGCAAGGGGTGCAGTAGGAGTGCTTGGTACAAGCTAAGGTAGCTTGATCTTTTCAAGATCATACTTGTAAGAATTCATCATCAATTTTTGATCTCCTCCGATGACCCCTTATATATTGGATCTCTTCCTTTATTTTAGGCCTCTAATAATCTAATGTTTGCTTGATTCTCCATCTTCATGATCACCTCTTGAGTTGTGTATGACAATTTCTTATCAAATCCTCTTTCTCGTCATATTGTTAGACATGAATCCAAACATTTTTTAAGATGCCCTGACCTCATGAATGAATTGCTCTATATTAAACAACATTGGCGTATCCACCTTTATCTTATAGGGTCTTAAGAAATTTATGTTTAATTCAAGGTCTTCTTCAGCTCCAATAAAAAGCACGGTGGGTTCCAGGTGACATGTGGAATCATTTCACAATTTTGCAATATTGATGATTATTGACTAGGAACCATCTTCATTAAGTTTATTTTTGAATACCCATTTAGTTCTAGTTACATTTTTGTCTATAGGTCGGAGAACCAATGTCCAAGTATTATTCTTTTCAATTTGTTCTAATTCATCTTCAATTGCTTTTATCCAATATTTATCTTCACATGCTTCAATAACAGATGTTGGTTCAATTTGAGAAAATAAACATATCTCTTCATTTGCCAGTCTTCCTCTAGTCATAACACCTTGATTCATGTTCCCAATTATCTGATTCTCTGAATGATTCAAAAGATATTACAATAAAATCAATTACAAAAGATATTACAATAAAATCAATTACATGTAAATCGATATTCGATGTAATATTCAATATATCATGTCAGCTCAAAGCATTTACAACAATAATAAATCATCTCCATAATGTGTCGTGTTGATCTGGAATAGATATTCTTGGTGATGTATAACCTGGACCTATTTGTCGGTAAAAGAAAATATGCAAACCCAATTAGATCAATAATCAAATCGCCAAAACCAAGTGATCAAATAATGTCTTCTACATAACCAAGTAATCTCCAGATCATAACGGATCATCCTTAGTGTCGGTGAACAATATAACCTACCAGTAAAAAAGATGTCGGTGACTGTGTATAAGCCACTGAATATATGTTGGTGAACATAACAAGTGTTGACATCAATAACAAAACCAATGCAACACATCCGAAATACCAACAATCTCCCCCTTTGGAATTGATGGCAACAAAAGATGGAAAAACCATCTAAGTACCAAAGCAGAAATCAAAAACCAAAAACCAGCAATCTCCCGAAGAGATCATTAACCAAAAATCAAAATACATAATATC
Source organism: Cryptomeria japonica (assembly GCF_030272615.1). NCBI lineage: Eukaryota > Viridiplantae > Streptophyta > Pinopsida > Cupressales > Cupressaceae > Cryptomeria > Cryptomeria japonica. The sequence goes on from NC_081409.1 coordinate 135,582,469, forward strand.
TCTCCCCTAGGAATAATCTCTCCCCAAAGAATAATGTGTTTTTCCATAATATCTCTCCCCCTTTGACATCAAATTCCAAAGCATAACAAAAACCAGATACAAAAGTTCATAGAACTATTTACAAAATACCAACTTATACCAAAATACCAAATTATCCAACTACTCCCCTTGAGAAGTAGCTCTCCTCATCAAAGCTGGAATAAAAGTTTTCTATGTTAATTCTGTCAGTTGATGACAAACATAAATTGTCTAAGTCTCTATCGGTGGGGGTATTACCCCAAGCTGCTCTCTGAGATATTCAAAAGTCTCCTTAGGAAAATGCTTAGTAAAAATATCTGCAATCTGCTCTTTAGTATTCACATAAACCAATTTCACTTCTTTTGCTTCAACATTCTCTTTCAGAAAATTTAATTTGATAGAAACATGTTTAGTTTTAGAGTGAAGTACCGGATTCTTAGATATATCAATTGCTGCCATATTATCACAGTAAATGATAATAGGTTCCTTGAAATTTACCTTTATGTCCTTCAACATTTTCTTGATCCATAATACATGTGTACAATTAGTTGCTACTGCAACATATTTTGATTCTGTTGTTGATAGTGATGTACAACTTTGTTTCTTGCTCAACCAAGAAATAAGTCTACTACCAAGAAAAAATGCTCCGTCGGTGGTGATTTTTCTGTCAACTACATCTCCTTCCCAATTCACATCTATGTATGCACATAGATCAAAATTTTCATCTCTAGAATACCATAAACCAAGATTTGTAGTGCCTTGTAGATACCGGAAAATACTTTTCACTGTTGATTCATGATTTTCTTTAGGATTACTCTAAAATATTGAAACAATACATACTGTATGCATAATATCAGGTCTTGTTTGTGTCAAATAAAGTAGACCTCCTATAATAGATTTATATCTTGTCGGAATAACAGGTGCTCATTCATCCTTCAAAGATAATTTATTAGTTGTAGTCATAGGTGTACTTACCAGTTTACAGTTTTTCATGCCAAGTTTCTTCAATAACTCCTTCAAGCACTTAGACTGATTAATGAATATAACTTTCACAGTCTGTGAAATCTACAATCCTAAAAAGAATTTTATCTCTCCAATCAGAGACATTTCAAATTCTTCCTGCATATTTTTTGAAAAGTCTTTACATAATCCATCTTCTCCTCCAAAGATTATATTATCAACAAAAACTTCAATATCCAAGATGTCATCATTAGTCACTTTGAAATATAGAGTATTGTCAACATTACCTTTTGTGTAACCAAGCTTCAAAAGATATTTGTCCAATCTAGCATACCAAGCTCTAGGAGCTTGCTTCAATCCATATAAAGTTTTCCTTAACTTGCAAACCATATCTTTGTCATTTGCCAAAGAGAATCCATCAGATTGTTCAAAGTAAATTTCTTCTTCAAGATCTCCATTCAAAAATGCACATTTAACATCCATTTGATATACTTTATAATTCTTGTGTGCTGCAAAAGTCAATAATAGTCCGACTACCTCAATTCTAGCTACCAGTGCAAAGGTTTTATTGTAATCAATTCCTTCTTTCTATGAATATCCCTTACACACTAGTCTTGCTTTATTTTTTATTACTTTACCATCTTCATTAAGTTTATTTCTGAAAACCCATTTAGTTCCAATTACATTTGTGTCTTTAGGCTAGGGAACCAATGACCAAGTGTTATACCTTTCAATTTGTTCCAATTCATCTTCCATAGCTTTAATCCAATATTTATCTTCACATGCCTCATTAATAGAGGTTCAATTTGAGATAAGACATACCTCTTCATTTGCCAATCTTCCTCTAGTCATAACTCCCTGATATTTATTTCTAATTATCTGACTTTCAGAGTGATTCAATCTTACATACATGGGTGTATTCTCTTGCTGCCTTTCTTCAGTCATTGTAGAATTTATAGATGATGTCGGTGTGACTGGATCAACATTTTGTACTGGTGGATTTTGTATAGGTTCATTTGATATTATCTCTATTGCTGGTTCAGAGTCTATGTACCTTGAATTGCCTCTAAATTGCTCATCAATCTTCACATTTGCACTTTCAACAATTTTCTGCAAACTCTTGTTAAAACATCTATATGCCTTGTTCTTAGATGAATAACTAAGAAATATTCCTTCATCACTTCTAGGATCAAATTTTCCAATATACTCATTTCTTCTGATATAGCATTTATTTTCAAATATTCGGAAATACTTAAGAGTAGGAGTATTACCAAATCATAGTTCATGAGGGCTCTTACCAGTTTCACCTTTGATGTGAACTCTTTTGAATGTATAAACAGTTGTATTGACCACTTTTCTCCAATATACATGAGGTAGGTTTGCTTCAGATAACATACTTCTAGCTGCATCTA